>NW_028245000.1:0-204013 GCF_964263255.1 Lissotriton vulgaris
GGCTCGGGAAGTGAAATAAATACCATTTGGAGGCATTTAATGTTCGCGCAAAAACGGCGTATTTTCGACAAAAGAGATAACACCCCCCCATTACGTCATGCTTCAGAAATGTGGAAAATGGTCCGTTTTCAAATGTTTTATTTTTGAACGTCAGTTCACATTTGTAGGTGGATCATCAGTGTTAGAGCTAAAATTAGCATGTTTAAAGTGATTTTCATGCTTCCAGGGGCTCGGGAAGTGAAATAAATACCATTTGGAGGCATTTAATGTTCGAGCAAAAACGGCTGATTTTCGACAAAAGAGATAACACCCCCCCATTACGTCATGCTTCAGAAATGTGGAAAATGGTCAGTTTTCAAATGTTTTATTTTTGAACGTCAGTTCACATTTGTAGGTGGATCATCAGTGTTAGAGCTAAAATTAGCATGTTTAAAGTGATTTTCATGCTTCCAGGGGCTCGGGAAGTTAATTAAATACCATTTGGAGGCATTTAATGTTCGAGCAAAAACGGCTGATTTTCGACAAAAGAGATAACACCCCCCCATTACGTCATGCTTCAGAAATGTGGAAAATGGTCCGTTTTCAAATGTTTTATTTTTGAACGTCAGTTCACATTTGTAGGTGGATCATCAGTGTTAGAGCTAAAATTAGCATGTTTAAAGTGATTTTCATGCTTCCAGGGGCTCGGGAAGTGAAATAAATACCATTTGGAGGCATTTAATGTTCGAGCAAAAACGGCTGATTTTCGACAAAAGAGATAACACCCCCCCATTACGTCATGCTTTAGAAATGTGGAAAATGGTCCGTTTTCAAATGTTTTATTTTTGAACGTCAGTTCACATTTGTAGGTGGATCATCAGTGTTAGAGCTAAAATTAGCATGTTTAAAGTGATTTTCATGCTTCCAGGGGCTCGGGAAGTTAATTAAATACCATTTGGAGGCATTTAATGTTCGAGCAAAAACGGCTGATTTTCGACAAAAGAGATAACACCCCCCCATTACGTCATGCTTCAGAAATGTGGAAAATGGTCCGTTTTCAAATGTTTTATTTTTGAACGTCAGTTCACATTTGTAGGTGGATCATCAGTGTTAGAGCTAAAATTAGCATGTTTAAAGTGATTTTCATGCTTCCAGGGGCCCAAAACACAAGATTTATGGAATGGTTAAAAGTGCATGAAAATGGCCAATTTACTCACTCTGAGTTCTCAAAAAGGGTTTCTTCACCCCGGGAAGTGAAATAAATACCATTTGGAGGCATTTAATGTTCGAGCAAAAACGGCTGATTTTCGACAAAAGAGATAACACCCCCCATTACGTCATGCTTCAGAAATGTGGAAAATGGTCCGTTTTCAAATGTTTTATTTTTGAACGTCAGTTCACATTTGTAGGTGGATCATCAGTGTTAGAGCTAAAATTAGCATGTTTAAAGTGATTTTCATGCTTCCAGGGGCTCGGGAAGTTAATTAAATACCATTTGGAGGCATTTAATGTTCGAGCAAAAACGGCTGATTTTCGACAAAAGAGATAACACCCCCCCCATTACGTCATGCTTCAGAAATGTGGAAAATGGTCCGTTTTCAAATGTTTTATTTTTGAACGTCAGTTCACATTTGTAGGTGGATCATCAGTGTTAGAGCTAAAATTAGCATGTTTAAAGTGATTTTCATGCTTCCAGGGGCCCAAAACACAAGATTTATGGAATGGTTAAAAGTGCATGAAAATGGCCAATTTACTCACTCTGAGTTCTCAAAAAGGGTTTCTTCACCCCGGGAAGTTAATTAAATACCATTTGGAGGCATTTAATGTTCGAGCAAAAACGCCTGATTTTCGACAAAAGAGATAACACCCCCCCATTACGTCATGCTTCAGAAATGTGGAAAATGGTCCGTTTTCAAATGTTTTATTTTTGAACGTCAGTTCACATTTGTAGGTGGATCATCAGTGTTAGAGCTAAAATTAGCATGTTTAAAGTAATTTTCATGCTTCCAGGGGCTCGGGAAGTTAATTAAATACCATTTGGAGGCATTTAATGTTCGAGCAAAAACGGCTGATTTTCGACAAAAGAGATAACACCCCCCCATTACGTCATGCTTCAGAAATGTGGAAAATGGTCCGTTTTCAAATGTTTTATTTTTGAACGTCAGTTCACATTTGTAGGTGGATCATCAGTGTTAGAGCTAAAATTAGCATGTTTAAAGTGATTTTCATGCTTCCAGGGGCTCGGGAAGTGAAATAAATACCATTTGGAGGCATTTAATGTTCGCGCAAAAACGGCGTATTTTCGACAAAAGAGATAACACCCCCCCATTACGTCATGCTTCAGAAATGTGGAAAATGGTCCGTTTTCAAATGTTTTATTTTTGAACGTCAGTTCACATTTGTAGGTGGATCATCAGTGTTAGAGCTAAAATTAGCATGTTTAAAGTGATTTTCATGCTTCCAGGGGCTCGGGAAGTGAAATAAATACCATTTGGAGGCATTTAATGTTCGAGCAAAAACGGCTGATTTTCGACAAAAGAGATAACACCCCCCCATTACGTCATGCTTCAGAAATGTGGAAAATGGTCAGTTTTCAAATGTTTTATTTTTGAACGTCAGTTCACATTTGTAGGTGGATCATCAGTGTTAGAGCTAAAATTAGCATGTTTAAAGTGATTTTCATGCTTCCAGGGGCTCGGGAAGTTAATTAAATACCATTTGGAGGCATTTAATGTTCGAGCAAAAACGGCTGATTTTCGACAAAAGAGATAACACCCCCCCATTACGTCATGCTTCAGAAATGTGGAAAATGGTCCGTTTTCAAATGTTTTATTTTTGAACGTCAGTTCACATTTGTAGGTGGATCATCAGTGTTAGAGCTAAAATTAGCATGTTTAAAGTGATTTTCATGCTTCCAGGGGCTCGGGAAGTGAAATAAATACCATTTGGAGGCATTTAATGTTCGAGCAAAAACGGCTGATTTTCGACAAAAGAGATAACACCCCCCCATTACGTCATGCTTTAGAAATGTGGAAAATGGTCCGTTTTCAAATGTTTTATTTTTGAACGTCAGTTCACATTTGTAGGTGGATCATCAGTGTTAGAGCTAAAATTAGCATGTTTAAAGTGATTTTCATGCTTCCAGGGGCTCGGGAAGTTAATTAAATACCATTTGGAGGCATTTAATGTTCGAGCAAAAACGGCTGATTTTCGACAAAAGAGATAACACCCCCCCATTACGTCATGCTTCAGAAATGTGGAAAATGGTCCGTTTTCAAATGTTTTATTTTTGAACGTCAGTTCACATTTGTAGGTGGATCATCAGTGTTAGAGCTAAAATTAGCATGTTTAAAGTGATTTTCATGCTTCCAGGGGCCCAAAACACAAGATTTATGGAATGGTTAAAAGTGCATGAAAATGGCCAATTTACTCACTCTGAGTTCTCAAAAAGGGTTTCTTCACCCCGGGAAGTGAAATAAATACCATTTGGAGGCATTTAATGTTCGAGCAAAAACGGCTGATTTTCGACAAAAGAGATAACACCCCCCATTACGTCATGCTTCAGAAATGTGGAAAATGGTCCGTTTTCAAATGTTTTATTTTTGAACGTCAGTTCACATTTGTAGGTGGATCATCAGTGTTAGAGCTAAAATTAGCATGTTTAAAGTGATTTTCATGCTTCCAGGGGCTCGGGAAGTTAATTAAATACCATTTGGAGGCATTTAATGTTCGAGCAAAAACGGCTGATTTTCGACAAAAGAGATAACACCCCCCCCATTACGTCATGCTTCAGAAATGTGGAAAATGGTCCGTTTTCAAATGTTTTATTTTTGAACGTCAGTTCACATTTGTAGGTGGATCATCAGTGTTAGAGCTAAAATTAGCATGTTTAAAGTGATTTTCATGCTTCCAGGGGCTCGGGAAGTTAATTAAATACCATTTGGAGGCATTTAATGTTCGAGCAAAAACGGCTGATTTTCGACAAAAGAGATAACACCCCCCCATTACGTCATGCTTCAGAAATGTGGAAAATGGTCCGTTTTCAAATGTTTTATTTTTGAACGTCAGTTCACATTTGTAGGTGGATCATCAGTGTTAGAGCTAAAATTAGCATGTTTAAAGTGATTTTCATGCTTCCAGGGGCCCAAAACACAAGATTTATGTAATGGTTAAAAGTGCATGAAAATGGCCAATTTACTCACTCTGAGTTCTCAAAAAGGGTTTCTTCACCCCGGGAAGTGAAATAAATACCATTTGGAGGCATTTAATGTTCGAGCAAAAACGGCTGATTTTCGACAAAAGAGATAACACCCCCCCATTACGTCATGCTTCAGAAATGTGGAAAATGGTCCGTTTTCAAATGTTTTATTTTTGAACGTCAGTTCACATTTGTAGGTGGATCATCAGTGTTAGAGCTAAAATTAGCATGTTTAAAGTGATTTTCATGCTTCCAGGGGCTCGGGAAGTTAATTAAATACCATTTGGAGGCATTTAATGTTCGAGCAAAAACGGCTGATTTTCGACAAAAGAGATAACACCCCCCCATTACGTCATGCTTCAGAAATGTGGAAAATGGTCCGTTTTCAAATGTTTTATTTTTGAACGTCAGTTCACATTTGTAGGTGGATCATCAGTGTTAGAGCTAAAATTAGCATGTTTAAAGTGATTTTCATGCTTCCAGGGGCTCGGGAAGTTAATTAAATACCATTTGGAGGCATTTAATGTTCGAGCAAAAACGGCTGATTTTCGACAATAGAGATAACACCCCCCCATTACGTCATGCTTCAGAAATGTGGAAAATGGTCCGTTTTCAAATGTTTTATTTTTGAACGTCAGTTCACATTTGTAGGTGGATCATCAGTGTTAGAGCTAAAATTATCATGTTTAAAGTGATTTTCATGCTTCCAGGGGCTCGGGAAGTTAATTAAATACCATTTGGAGGCATTTAATGTTCGAGCAAAAACGGCTGATTTTCGACAAAAGAGATAACACCCCCCCATTACGTCATGCTTCAGAAATGTGGAAAATGGTCCGTTTTCAAATGTTTTATTTTTGAACGTCAGTTCACATTTGTAGGTGGATCATCAGTGTTAGAGCTAAAATTAGCATGTTTAAAGTGATTTTCATGCTTCCAGGGGCCCAAAACACAAGATTTATGGAATGGTTAAAAGTGCATGAAAATGGCCAATTTACTCACTCTGAGTTCTCAAAAAGGGTTTCTTCACCCCGGGAAGTTAATTAAATACCATTTGGAGGCATTTAATGTTCGAGCAAAAACGGCTGATTTTCGACAAAAGAGATAACACCCCCCCATTACTTCATGCTTCAGAAATGTGGAAAATGGTCCGTTTTCAAATGTTTTATTTTTGAACGTCAGTTCACATTTGTAGGTGGATCATTAGTGTTAGAGCTAAAATTAGCATGTTTAAAGTGATTTTCATGCTTCCAGGGGCTCGGGAAGTTAATTAAATACCATTTGGAGGCATTTAATGTTCGAGCAAAAACGGCTGATTTTCGACAAAAGAGATAACACCCCCCCATTACGTCATGCTTCAGAAATGTGGAAAATGGTCCGTTTTCAAATGTTTTATTTTTGAACGTCAGTTCACATTTGTAGGTGGATCATCCGTGTTAGAGCTAAAATTAGCATGTTTAAAGTGATTTTCATGCTTCCAGGGGCTCGGGAAGTGAAATAAATACCATTTGGAGGCATTTAATGTTCGAGCAAAAACGGCTGATTTTCGACAAAAGAGATAACACTTCCCCATTACGTCATGCTTCAGAAATGTGGAAAATTGTCCGTTTTCAAATGTTTTATTTTTGAACGTCAGTTCACATTTGTAGGTGGATCATCAGTGTTAGAGCTAAAATTAGCATGTTTAAAGTGATTTTCATGCTTCCAGGGGCTCGGAAAGTTAATTAAATACCATTTGGAGGCATTTAATGTTCGAGCAAAAACGGCTGATTTTCGACAAAAGAGATAACACCCCCCCATTACGTCATGCTTCAGAAATGTGGAAAATGGTCCGTTTTCAAATGTTTTATTTTTGAACGTCAGTTCACATTTGTAGGTGGATCATCAGTGTTAGAGCTAAAATTAGCATGTTTAAAGTGATTTTCATGCTTCCAGGGGCCCAAAACACAAGATTAATGGAATGGTTAAAAGTGCATGAAAATGGCCAATTTACTCACTCTGAGTTCTCAAAAAGGGTTTCTTCACCCCGGGAAGTGAAATAAATACCATTTGAAGGCATTTAATGTTCGAGCAAAAACGGCTGATTTTCGACAAAAGAGATAACACCCCCCCATTACGTCATGCTTCAGAAATGTGGAAAATGGTCCGTTTTCAAATGTTTTATTTTTGAACGTCAGTTCACATTTGTAGGTGGATCATCAGTGTTAGAGCTAAAATTAGCATGTTTAAAGTGATTTTCATGCTTCCAGGGGCCCAAAACACAAGATTTATGGAATGGTTAAAAGTGCATGAAAATGGCCAATTTACTCACTCTGAGTTCTCAAAAAGGGTTTCTTCACCCCGGGAAGTTAATTAAATACCATTTGGAGGCATTTAATGTTCGAGCAAAAACGGCTGATTTTCGACAAAAGAGATAACACCCCCCCATTACGTCATGCTTCAGAAATGTGGAAAATGGTCCGTTTTCAAATGTTTTATTTTTGAACGTCAGTTCACATTTGTAGGTGGATCATCAGTGTTAGAGCTAAAATTAGCATGTTTAAAGTGATTTTCATGCTTCCAGGGGCTCGGGAAGTTAATTAAATACCATTTGGAGGCATTTAATGTTCGAGCAAAAACGGCTGATTTTCGACAAAAGAGATAACACCCCCCCATTACGTCATGCTTCAGAAATGTGGAAAATGGTCCGTTTTCAAATGTTTTATTTTTGAACGTCAGTTCACAATTGTAGGTGGATCATCAGTGTTAGAGCTAAAATTAGCATGTTTAAAGTGATTTTCATGCTTCCAGGGGCTCGGGAAGTGAAATAAATACCATTTGGAGGCATTTAATGTTCGCGCAAAAACGGCTGATTTTCGACAAAAGAGATAACACCCCCCCATTACGTCATGCTTGAGAAATGTGGAAAATGGTCCGTTTTCAAATGTTTTATTTTTGAACGTCAGTTCACATTTGTAGGTGGATCATCAGTGTTAGAGCTAAAATTAGCATGTTTAAAGTGATTTTCATGCTTCCAGGGGCTCGGGAAGTGAAATAAATACCATTTGGAGGCATTTAATGTTCGAGCAAAAACGGCTGATTTTCGACAAAAGAGATAACACCCCCCCATTACGTCATGCTTCAGAAATGTGGAAAATGGTCCGTTTTCAAATGTTTTATTTTTGAACGTCAGTTCACATTTGTAGGTGGATCATCAGTGTTAGAGCTAAAATTAGCATGTTTAAAGTGATTTTCATGCTTCCAGGGGCTCGGGAAGTTAATTAAATACCATTTGGAGGCATTTAATGTTCGAGCAAAAACTGCTGATTTTCGACAAAAGAGATAACACCCCCCCATTACGTCATGCTTCAGAAATGTGGAAAATGGTCCGTTTTCAAATGTTTTATTTTTGAACGTCAGTTCACATTTGTAGGTGGATCATCAGTGTTAGAGCTAAAATTAGCATGTTTAAAGTGATTTTCATGCTTCCAGGGGCTCGGGAAGTGAATTAAATACCATTTGGAGGCATTTAATGTTCGAGCAAAAACGGCTGATTTTCGACAAAAGAGATAACACCCCCCCATTACGTCATGCTTCAGAAATGTGGAAAATGGTCCGTTTTCAAATGTTTTATTTTTGAACGTCAGTTCACATTTGTAGGTGGATCATCAGTGTTAGAGCTAAAATTAGCATGTTTAAAGTGATTTTCATGCTTCCAGGGGCTCGGGAAGTTAATTAAATACCATTTGGAGGCATTTAATGTTCAAGCAAAAACGGCTGATTTTCGACAAAAGAGATAACACCCCCCCATTACGTCATGCTTCAGAAATGTGGAAAATGGTCCGTTTTCAAATGTTTTATTTTTGAATGTCAGTTCACATTTGTAGGTGGATCATCAGTGTTAGAGCTAAAATTAGCATGTTTAAAGTGATTTTCATGCTTCCAGGGGCTCGGGAAGTTAATTAAATACCATTTGGAGGCATTTAATGTTCGAGCAAAAACGGCTGATTTTCGACAAAAGTGATAACACCCCCCCATTACGTCATGCTTCAGAAATGTGAAAAATGGTCCGTTTTCAAATGTTTTATTTTTGAACGTCAGTTCACATTTGTAGGTGGATCATCAGTGTTAGAGCTAAAATTAGCATGTTTAAAGTGATTTTCATGCTTCCAGGGGCTCGGGAAGTTAATTAAATACCATTTGGAGGCATTTAATGTTCGAGCAAAAACGGCTGATTTTCGACAAAAGAGATAACACCCCCCCCATTACGTCATGCTTCAGAAATGTGGAAAATGGTCCGTTTTCAAATGTTTTATTTTTGAACGTCAGTTCACATTTGTAGGTGGATCATCAGTGTTAGAGCTAAAATTAGCATGTTTAAAGTGATTTTCATGCTTCCAGGGGCTCGGGAAGTTAATTAAATACCATTTGGAGGCATTTAATGTTCGAGCAAAAACGGCTGATTTTCGACAATAGAGATAACACCCCCCCATTACGTCATGCTTCAGAAATGTGGAAAATGGTCCGTTTTCAAATGTTTTATTTTTGAACGTCAGTTCACATTTGTAGGTGGATCATCAGTGTTAGAGCTAAAATTAGCATGTTTAAAGTGATTTTCATGCTTCCAGGGGCTCGGGAAGTTAATTAAATACCATTTGGAGGCATTTAATGTTCGAGCAAAAACGGCTGATTTTCGACAAAAGAGATAACACCCCCCCATTACGTCATGCTTCAGAAATGTGGAAAATGGTCCGTTTTCAAATGTTTTATTTTTGAACGTCAGTTCACATTTGTAGGTGGATCATCAGTGTTAGAGCTAAAATTAGCATGTTTAAAGTGATTTTCATGCTTCCAGGGGCTCGGGAAGTGAAATAAATACCATTTGGAGGCATTTAATGTTCGCGCAAAAACGGCGTATTTTCGACAAAAGAGATAACACCCCCCCATTACGTCATGCTTCAGAAATGTGGAAAATGGTCCGTTTTCAAATGTTTTATTTTTGAACGTCAGTTCACATTTGTAGGTGGATCATCAGTGTTAGAGCTAAAATTAGCATGTTTAAAGTGATTTTCATGCTTCCAGGGGCTCGGGAAGTGAAATAAATACCATTTGGAGGCATTTAATGTTCGAGCAAAAACGGCTGATTTTCGACAAAAGAGATAACACCCCCCCATTACGTCATGCTTCAGAAATGTGGAAAATGGTCAGTTTTCAAATGTTTTATTTTTGAACGTCAGTTCACATTTGTAGGTGGATCATCAGTGTTAGAGCTAAAATTAGCATGTTTAAAGTGATTTTCATGCTTCCAGGGGCTCGGGAAGTTAATTAAATACCATTTGGAGGCATTTAATGTTCGAGCAAAAACGGCTGATTTTCGACAAAAGAGATAACACCCCCCCATTACGTCATGCTTCAGAAATGTGGAAAATGGTCCGTTTTCAAATGTTTTATTTTTGAACGTCAGTTCACATTTGTAGGTGGATCATCAGTGTTAGAGCTAAAATTAGCATGTTTAAAGTGATTTTCATGCTTCCAGGGGCTCGGGAAGTGAAATAAATACCATTTGGAGGCATTTAATGTTCGAGCAAAAACGGCTGATTTTCGACAAAAGAGATAACACCCCCCCATTACGTCATGCTTTAGAAATGTGGAAAATGGTCCGTTTTCAAATGTTTTATTTTTGAACGTCAGTTCACATTTGTAGGTGGATCATCAGTGTTAGAGCTAAAATTAGCATGTTTAAAGTGATTTTCATGCTTCCAGGGGCTCGGGAAGTTAATTAAATACCATTTGGAGGCATTTAATGTTCGAGCAAAAACGGCTGATTTTCGACAAAAGAGATAACACCCCCCCATTACGTCATGCTTCAGAAATGTGGAAAATGGTCCGTTTTCAAATGTTTTATTTTTGAACGTCAGTTCACATTTGTAGGTGGATCATCAGTGTTAGAGCTAAAATTAGCATGTTTAAAGTGATTTTCATGCTTCCAGGGGCCCAAAACACAAGATTTATGGAATGGTTAAAAGTGCATGAAAATGGCCAATTTACTCACTCTGAGTTCTCAAAAAGGGTTTCTTCACCCCGGGAAGTGAAATAAATACCATTTGGAGGCATTTAATGTTCGAGCAAAAACGGCTGATTTTCGACAAAAGAGATAACACCCCCCATTACGTCATGCTTCAGAAATGTGGAAAATGGTCCGTTTTCAAATGTTTTATTTTTGAACGTCAGTTCACATTTGTAGGTGGATCATCAGTGTTAGAGCTAAAATTAGCATGTTTAAAGTGATTTTCATGCTTCCAGGGGCTCGGGAAGTTAATTAAATACCATTTGGAGGCATTTAATGTTCGAGCAAAAACGGCTGATTTTCGACAAAAGAGATAACACCCCCCCCATTACGTCATGCTTCAGAAATGTGGAAAATGGTCCGTTTTCAAATGTTTTATTTTTGAACGTCAGTTCACATTTGTAGGTGGATCATCAGTGTTAGAGCTAAAATTAGCATGTTTAAAGTGATTTTCATGCTTCCAGGGGCTCGGGAAGTTAATTAAATACCATTTGGAGGCATTTAATGTTCGAGCAAAAACGGCTGATTTTCGACAAAAGAGATAACACCCCCCCATTACGTCATGCTTCAGAAATGTGGAAAATGGTCCGTTTTCAAATGTTTTATTTTTGAACGTCAGTTCACATTTGTAGGTGGATCATCAGTGTTAGAGCTAAAATTAGCATGTTTAAAGTGATTTTCATGCTTCCAGGGGCCCAAAACACAAGATTTATGTAATGGTTAAAAGTGCATGAAAATGGCCAATTTACTCACTCTGAGTTCTCAAAAAGGGTTTCTTCACCCCGGGAAGTGAAATAAATACCATTTGGAGGCATTTAATGTTCGAGCAAAAACGGCTGATTTTCGACAAAAGAGATAACACCCCCCCATTACGTCATGCTTCAGAAATGTGGAAAATGGTCCGTTTTCAAATGTTTTATTTTTGAACGTCAGTTCACATTTGTAGGTGGATCATCAGTGTTAGAGCTAAAATTAGCATGTTTAAAGTGATTTTCATGCTTCCAGGGGCTCGGGAAGTTAATTAAATACCATTTGGAGGCATTTAATGTTCGAGCAAAAACGGCTGATTTTCGACAAAAGAGATAACACCCCCCCCATTACGTCATGCTTCAGAAATGTGGAAAATGGTCCGTTTTCAAATGTTTTATTTTTGAACGTCAGTTCACATTTGTAGGTGGATCATCAGTGTTAGAGCTAAAATTAGCATGTTTAAAGTGATTTTCATGCTTCCAGGGGCTCGGGAAGTTAATTAAATACCATTTGGAGGCATTTAATGTTCGAGCAAAAACGGCTGATTTTCGACAATAGAGATAACACCCCCCCATTACGTCATGCTTCAGAAATGTGGAAAATGGTCCGTTTTCAAATGTTTTATTTTTGAACGTCAGTTCACATTTGTAGGTGGATCATCAGTGTTAGAGCTAAAATTATCATGTTTAAAGTGATTTTCATGCTTCCAGGGGCTCGGGAAGTTAATTAAATACCATTTGGAGGCATTTAATGTTCGAGCAAAAACGGCTGATTTTCGACAAAAGAGATAACACCCCCCCATTACGTCATGCTTCAGAAATGTGGAAAATGGTCCGTTTTCAAATGTTTTATTTTTGAACGTCAGTTCACATTTGTAGGTGGATCATCAGTGTTAGAGCTAAAATTAGCATGTTTAAAGTGATTTTCATGCTTCCAGGGGCCCAAAACACAAGATTTATGGAATGGTTAAAAGTGCATGAAAATGGCCAATTTACTCACTCTGAGTTCTCAAAAAGGGTTTCTTCACCCCGGGAAGTTAATTAAATACCATTTGGAGGCATTTAATGTTCGAGCAAAAACGGCTGATTTTCGACAAAAGAGATAACACCCCCCCATTACTTCATGCTTCAGAAATGTGGAAAATGGTCCGTTTTCAAATGTTTTATTTTTGAACGTCAGTTCACATTTGTAGGTGGATCATTAGTGTTAGAGCTAAAATTAGCATGTTTAAAGTGATTTTCATGCTTCCAGGGGCTCGGGAAGTTAATTAAATACCATTTGGAGGCATTTAATGTTCGAGCAAAAACGGCTGATTTTCGACAAAAGAGATAACACCCCCCCATTACGTCATGCTTCAGAAATGTGGAAAATGGTCCGTTTTCAAATGTTTTATTTTTGAACGTCAGTTCACATTTGTAGGTGGATCATCCGTGTTAGAGCTAAAATTAGCATGTTTAAAGTGATTTTCATGCTTCCAGGGGCTCGGGAAGTGAAATAAATACCATTTGGAGGCATTTAATGTTCGAGCAAAAACGGCTGATTTTCGACAAAAGAGATAACACTTCCCCATTACGTCATGCTTCAGAAATGTGGAAAATTGTCCGTTTTCAAATGTTTTATTTTTGAACGTCAGTTCACATTTGTAGGTGGATCATCAGTGTTAGAGCTAAAATTAGCATGTTTAAAGTGATTTTCATGCTTCCAGGGGCTCGGAAAGTTAATTAAATACCATTTGGAGGCATTTAATGTTCGAGCAAAAACGGCTGATTTTCGACAAAAGAGATAACACCCCCCCATTACGTCATGCTTCAGAAATGTGGAAAATGGTCCGTTTTCAAATGTTTTATTTTTGAACGTCAGTTCACATTTGTAGGTGGATCATCAGTGTTAGAGCTAAAATTAGCATGTTTAAAGTGATTTTCATGCTTCCAGGGGCCCAAAACACAAGATTAATGGAATGGTTAAAAGTGCATGAAAATGGCCAATTTACTCACTCTGAGTTCTCAAAAAGGGTTTCTTCACCCCGGGAAGTGAAATAAATACCATTTGAAGGCATTTAATGTTCGAGCAAAAACGGCTGATTTTCGACAAAAGAGATAACACCCCCCCATTACGTCATGCTTCAGAAATGTGGAAAATGGTCCGTTTTCAAATGTTTTATTTTTGAACGTCAGTTCACATTTGTAGGTGGATCATCAGTGTTAGAGCTAAAATTAGCATGTTTAAAGTGATTTTCATGCTTCCAGGGGCCCAAAACACAAGATTTATGGAATGGTTAAAAGTGCATGAAAATGGCCAATTTACTCACTCTGAGTTCTCAAAAAGGGTTTCTTCACCCCGGGAAGTTAATTAAATACCATTTGGAGGCATTTAATGTTCGAGCAAAAACGGCTGATTTTCGACAAAAGAGATAACACCCCCCCATTACGTCATGCTTCAGAAATGTGGAAAATGGTCCGTTTTCAAATGTTTTATTTTTGAACGTCAGTTCACATTTGTAGGTGGATCATCAGTGTTAGAGCTAAAATTAGCATGTTTAAAGTGATTTTCATGCTTCCAGGGGCTCGGGAAGTTAATTAAATACCATTTGGAGGCATTTAATGTTCGAGCAAAAACGGCTGATTTTCGACAAAAGAGATAACACCCCCCCATTACGTCATGCTTCAGAAATGTGGAAAATGGTCCGTTTTCAAATGTTTTATTTTTGAACGTCAGTTCACAATTGTAGGTGGATCATCAGTGTTAGAGCTAAAATTAGCATGTTTAAAGTGATTTTCATGCTTCCAGGGGCTCGGGAAGTGAAATAAATACCATTTGGAGGCATTTAATGTTCGCGCAAAAACGGCTGATTTTCGACAAAAGAGATAACACCCCCCCATTACGTCATGCTTGAGAAATGTGGAAAATGGTCCGTTTTCAAATGTTTTATTTTTGAACGTCAGTTCACATTTGTAGGTGGATCATCAGTGTTAGAGCTAAAATTAGCATGTTTAAAGTGATTTTCATGCTTCCAGGGGCTCGGGAAGTGAAATAAATACCATTTGGAGGCATTTAATGTTCGAGCAAAAACGGCTGATTTTCGACAAAAGAGATAACACCCCCCCATTACGTCATGCTTCAGAAATGTGGAAAATGGTCCGTTTTCAAATGTTTTATTTTTGAACGTCAGTTCACATTTGTAGGTGGATCATCAGTGTTAGAGCTAAAATTAGCATGTTTAAAGTGATTTTCATGCTTCCAGGGGCTCGGGAAGTTAATTAAATACCATTTGGAGGCATTTAATGTTCGAGCAAAAACTGCTGATTTTCGACAAAAGAGATAACACCCCCCCATTACGTCATGCTTCAGAAATGTGGAAAATGGTCCGTTTTCAAATGTTTTATTTTTGAACGTCAGTTCACATTTGTAGGTGGATCATCAGTGTTAGAGCTAAAATTAGCATGTTTAAAGTGATTTTCATGCTTCTAGGGGCTCGGGAAGTGAATTAAATACCATTTGGAGGCATTTAATGTTCGAGCAAAAACGGCTGATTTTCGACAAAAGAGATAACACCCCCCCATTACGTCATGCTTCAGAAATGTGGAAAATGGTCCGTTTTCAAATGTTTTATTTTTGAACGTCAGTTCACATTTGTAGGTGGATCATCAGTGTTAGAGCTAAAATTAGCATGTTTAAAGTGATTTTCATGCTTCCAGGGGCTCGGGAAGTGAAATAAATACCATTTGGAGGCATTTAATGTTCGAGCAAAAACGGCTGATTTTCGACAAAAGAGATAACACCCCCCCATTACGTCATGCTTTAGAAATGTGGAAAATGGTCCGTTTTCAAATGTTTTATTTTTGAACGTCAGTTCACATTTGTAGGTGGATCATCAGTGTTAGAGCTAAAATTAGCATGTTTAAAGTGATTTTCATGCTTCCAGGGGCTCGGGAAGTTAATTAAATACCATTTGGAGGCATTTAATGTTCGAGCAAAAACGGCTGATTTTCGACAAAAGAGATAACACCCCCCCATTACGTCATGCTTCAGAAATGTGGAAAATGGTCCGTTTTCAAATGTTTTATTTTTGAACGTCAGTTCACATTTGTAGGTGGATCATCAGTGTTAGAGCTAAAATTAGCATGTTTAAAGTGATTTTCATGCTTCCAGGGGCCCAAAACACAAGATTTATGGAATGGTTAAAAGTGCATGAAAATGGCCAATTTACTCACTCTGAGTTCTCAAAAAGGGTTTCTTCACCCCGGGAAGTGAAATAAATACCATTTGGAGGCATTTAATGTTCGAGCAAAAACGGCTGATTTTCGACAAAAGAGATAACACCCCCCATTACGTCATGCTTCAGAAATGTGGAAAATGGTCCGTTTTCAAATGTTTTATTTTTGAACGTCAGTTCACATTTGTAGGTGGATCATCAGTGTTAGAGCTAAAATTAGCATGTTTAAAGTGATTTTCATGCTTCCAGGGGCTCGGGAAGTTAATTAAATACCATTTGGAGGCATTTAATGTTCGAGCAAAAACGGCTGATTTTCGACAAAAGAGATAACACCCCCCCCATTACGTCATGCTTCAGAAATGTGGAAAATGGTCCGTTTTCAAATGTTTTATTTTTGAACGTCAGTTCACATTTGTAGGTGGATCATCAGTGTTAGAGCTAAAATTAGCATGTTTAAAGTGATTTTCATGCTTCCAGGGGCTCGGGAAGTTAATTAAATACCATTTGGAGGCATTTAATGTTCGAGCAAAAACGGCTGATTTTCGACAAAAGAGATAACACCCCCCCATTACGTCATGCTTCAGAAATGTGGAAAATGGTCCGTTTTCAAATGTTTTATTTTTGAACGTCAGTTCACATTTGTAGGTGGATCATCAGTGTTAGAGCTAAAATTAGCATGTTTAAAGTGATTTTCATGCTTCCAGGGGCCCAAAACACAAGATTTATGTAATGGTTAAAAGTGCATGAAAATGGCCAATTTACTCACTCTGAGTTCTCAAAAAGGGTTTCTTCACCCCGGGAAGTGAAATAAATACCATTTGGAGGCATTTAATGTTCGAGCAAAAACGGCTGATTTTCGACAAAAGAGATAACACCCCCCCATTACGTCATGCTTCAGAAATGTGGAAAATGGTCCGTTTTCAAATGTTTTATTTTTGAACGTCAGTTCACATTTGTAGGTGGATCATCAGTGTTAGAGCTAAAATTAGCATGTTTAAAGTGATTTTCATGCTTCCAGGGGCTCGGGAAGTTAATTAAATACCATTTGGAGGCATTTAATGTTCGAGCAAAAACGGCTGATTTTCGACAAAAGAGATAACACCCCCCCCATTACGTCATGCTTCAGAAATGTGGAAAATGGTCCGTTTTCAAATGTTTTATTTTTGAACGTCAGTTCACATTTGTAGGTGGATCATCAGTGTTAGAGCTAAAATTAGCATGTTTAAAGTGATTTTCATGCTTCCAGGGGCTCGGGAAGTTAATTAAATACCATTTGGAGGCATTTAATGTTCGAGCAAAAACGGCTGATTTTCGACAATAGAGATAACACCCCCCCATTACGTCATGCTTCAGAAATGTGGAAAATGGTCCGTTTTCAAATGTTTTATTTTTGAACGTCAGTTCACATTTGTAGGTGGATCATCAGTGTTAGAGCTAAAATTATCATGTTTAAAGTGATTTTCATGCTTCCAGGGGCTCGGGAAGTTAATTAAATACCATTTGGAGGCATTTAATGTTCGAGCAAAAACGGCTGATTTTCGACAAAAGAGATAACACCCCCCCATTACGTCATGCTTCAGAAATGTGGAAAATGGTCCGTTTTCAAATGTTTTATTTTTGAACGTCAGTTCACATTTGTAGGTGGATCATCAGTGTTAGAGCTAAAATTAGCATGTTTAAAGTGATTTTCATGCTTCCAGGGGCCCAAAACACAAGATTTATGGAATGGTTAAAAGTGCATGAAAATGGCCAATTTACTCACTCTGAGTTCTCAAAAAGGGTTTCTTCACCCCGGGAAGTTAATTAAATACCATTTGGAGGCATTTAATGTTCGAGCAAAAACGGCTGATTTTCGACAAAAGAGATAACACCCCCCCATTACTTCATGCTTCAGAAATGTGGAAAATGGTCCGTTTTCAAATGTTTTATTTTTGAACGTCAGTTCACATTTGTAGGTGGATCATTAGTGTTAGAGCTAAAATTAGCATGTTTAAAGTGATTTTCATGCTTCCAGGGGCTCGGGAAGTTAATTAAATACCATTTGGAGGCATTTAATGTTCGAGCAAAAACGGCTGATTTTCGACAAAAGAGATAACACCCCCCCATTACGTCATGCTTCAGAAATGTGGAAAATGGTCCGTTTTCAAATGTTTTATTTTTGAACGTCAGTTCACATTTGTAGGTGGATCATCCGTGTTAGAGCTAAAATTAGCATGTTTAAAGTGATTTTCATGCTTCCAGGGGCTCGGGAAGTGAAATAAATACCATTTGGAGGCATTTAATGTTCGAGCAAAAACGGCTGATTTTCGACAAAAGAGATAACACTTCCCCATTACGTCATGCTTCAGAAATGTGGAAAATTGTCCGTTTTCAAATGTTTTATTTTTGAACGTCAGTTCACATTTGTAGGTGGATCATCAGTGTTAGAGCTAAAATTAGCATGTTTAAAGTGATTTTCATGCTTCCAGGGGCTCGGAAAGTTAATTAAATACCATTTGGAGGCATTTAATGTTCGAGCAAAAACGGCTGATTTTCGACAAAAGAGATAACACCCCCCCATTACGTCATGCTTCAGAAATGTGGAAAATGGTCCGTTTTCAAATGTTTTATTTTTGAACGTCAGTTCACATTTGTAGGTGGATCATCAGTGTTAGAGCTAAAATTAGCATGTTTAAAGTGATTTTCATGCTTCCAGGGGCCCAAAACACAAGATTAATGGAATGGTTAAAAGTGCATGAAAATGGCCAATTTACTCACTCTGAGTTCTCAAAAAGGGTTTCTTCACCCCGGGAAGTGAAATAAATACCATTTGAAGGCATTTAATGTTCGAGCAAAAACGGCTGATTTTCGACAAAAGAGATAACACCCCCCCATTACGTCATGCTTCAGAAATGTGGAAAATGGTCCGTTTTCAAATGTTTTATTTTTGAACGTCAGTTCACATTTGTAGGTGGATCATCAGTGTTAGAGCTAAAATTAGCATGTTTAAAGTGATTTTCATGCTTCCAGGGGCCCAAAACACAAGATTTATGGAATGGTTAAAAGTGCATGAAAATGGCCAATTTACTCACTCTGAGTTCTCAAAAAGGGTTTCTTCACCCCGGGAAGTTAATTAAATACCATTTGGAGGCATTTAATGTTCGAGCAAAAACGGCTGATTTTCGACAAAAGAGATAACACCCCCCCATTACGTCATGCTTCAGAAATGTGGAAAATGGTCCGTTTTCAAATGTTTTATTTTTGAACGTCAGTTCACATTTGTAGGTGGATCATCAGTGTTAGAGCTAAAATTAGCATGTTTAAAGTGATTTTCATGCTTCCAGGGGCTCGGGAAGTTAATTAAATACCATTTGGAGGCATTTAATGTTCGAGCAAAAACGGCTGATTTTCGACAAAAGAGATAACACCCCCCCCATTACGTCATGCTTCAGAAATGTGGAAAATGGTCCGTTTTCAAATGTTTTATTTTTGAACGTCAGTTCACAATTGTAGGTGGATCATCAGTGTTAGAGCTAAAATTAGCATGTTTAAAGTGATTTTCATGCTTCCAGGGGCTCGGGAAGTGAAATAAATACCATTTGGAGGCATTTAATGTTCGCGCAAAAACGGCTGATTTTCGACAAAAGAGATAACACCCCCCCATTACGTCATGCTTGAGAAATGTGGAAAATGGTCCGTTTTCAAATGTTTTATTTTTGAACGTCAGTTCACATTTGTAGGTGGATCATCAGTGTTAGAGCTAAAATTAGCATGTTTAAAGTGATTTTCATGCTTCCAGGGGCTCGGGAAGTGAAATAAATACCATTTGGAGGCATTTAATGTTCGAGCAAAAACGGCTGATTTTCGACAAAAGAGATAACACCCCCCCATTACGTCATGCTTCAGAAATGTGGAAAATGGTCCGTTTTCAAATGTTTTATTTTTGAACGTCAGTTCACATTTGTAGGTGGATCATCAGTGTTAGAGCTAAAATTAGCATGTTTAAAGTGATTTTCATGCTTCCAGGGGCTCGGGAAGTTAATTAAATACCATTTGGAGGCATTTAATGTTCGAGCAAAAACTGCTGATTTTCGACAAAAGAGATAACACCCCCCCATTACGTCATGCTTCAGAAATGTGGAAAATGGTCCGTTTTCAAATGTTTTATTTTTGAACGTCAGTTCACATTTGTAGGTGGATCATCAGTGTTAGAGCTAAAATTAGCATGTTTAAAGTGATTTTCATGCTTCCAGGGGCTCGGGAAGTGAATTAAATACCATTTGGAGGCATTTAATGTTCGAGCAAAAACGGCTGATTTTCGACAAAAGAGATAACACCCCCCCATTACGTCATGCTTCAGAAATGTGGAAAATGGTCCGTTTTCAAATGTTTTATTTTTGAACGTCAGTTCACATTTGTAGGTGGATCATCAGTGTTAGAGCTAAAATTAGCATGTTTAAAGTGATTTTCATGCTTCCAGGGGCTCGGGAAGTTAATTAAATACCATTTGGAGGCATTTAATGTTCAAGCAAAAACGGCTGATTTTCGACAAAAGAGATAACACCCCCCCATTACGTCATGCTTCAGAAATGTGGAAAATGGTCCGTTTTCAAATGTTTTATTTTTGAATGTCAGTTCACATTTGTAGGTGGATCATCAGTGTTAGAGCTAAAATTAGCATGTTTAAAGTGATTTTCATGCTTCCAGGGGCTCGGGAAGTTAATTAAATACCATTTGGAGGCATTTAATGTTCGAGCAAAAACGGCTGATTTTCGACAAAAGTGATAACACCCCCCCATTACGTCATGCTTCAGAAATGTGAAAAATGGTCCGTTTTCAAATGTTTTATTTTTGAACGTCAGTTCACATTTGTAGGTGGATCATCAGTGTTAGAGCTAAAATTAGCATGTTTAAAGTGATTTTCATGCTTCCAGGGGCTCGGGAAGTTAATTAAATACCATTTGGAGGCATTTAATGTTCGAGCAAAAACGGCTGATTTTCGACAAAAGAGATAACACCCCCCCCCCATTACGTCATGCTTCAGAAATGTGGAAAATGGTCCGTTTTCAAATGTTTTATTTTTGAACGTCAGTTCACATTTGTAGGTGGATCATCAGTGTTAGAGCTAAAATTAGCATGTTTAAAGTGATTTTCATGCTTCCAGGGGCTCGGGAAGTTAATTAAATACCATTTGGAGGCATTTAATGTTCGAGCAAAAACGGCTGATTTTCGACAATAGAGATAACACCCCCCCATTACGTCATGCTTCAGAAATGTGGAAAATGGTCCGTTTTCAAATGTTTTATTTTTGAACGTCAGTTCACATTTGTAGGTGGATCATCAGTGTTAGAGCTAAAATTAGCATGTTTAAAGTGATTTTCATGCTTCCAGGGGCTCGGGAAGTTAATTAAATACCATTTGGAGGCATTTAATGTTCGAGCAAAAACGGCTGATTTTCGACAAAAGAGATAACACCCCCCCATTACGTCATGCTTCAGAAATGTGGAAAATGGTCCGTTTTCAAATGTTTTATTTTTGAACGTCAGTTCACATTTGTAGGTGGATCATCAGTGTTAGAGCTAAAATTAGCATGTTTAAAGTGATTTTCATGCTTCCAGGGGCCCAAAACACAAGATTTATGGAATGGTTAAAAGTGCATGAAAATGGCCAATTTACTCACTCTGAGTTCTCAAAAAGGGTTTCTTCACCCCGGGAAGTTAATTAAATACCATTTGGAGGCATTTAATGTTCGAGCAAAAACGGCTGATTTTCGACAAAAGAGATAACACCCCCCCATTACTTCATGCTTCAGAAATGTGGAAAATGGTCCGTTTTCAAATGTTTTATTTTTGAACGTCAGTTCACATTTGTAGGTGGATCATTAGTGTTAGAGCTAAAATTAGCATGTTTAAAGTGATTTTCATGCTTCCAGGGGCTCGGGAAGTTAATTAAATACCATTTGGAGGCATTTAATGTTCGAGCAAAAACGGCTGATTTTCGACAAAAGAGATAACACCCCCCCATTACGTCATGCTTCAGAAATGTGGAAAATGGTCCGTTTTCAAATGTTTTATTTTTGAACGTCAGTTCACATTTGTAGGTGGATCATCCGTGTTAGAGCTAAAATTAGCATGTTTAAAGTGATTTTCATGCTTCCAGGGGCTCGGGAAGTGAAATAAATACCATTTGGAGGCATTTAATGTTCGAGCAAAAACGGCTGATTTTCGACAAAAGAGATAACACTTCCCCATTACGTCATGCTTCAGAAATGTGGAAAATGGTCCGTTTTCAAATGTTTTATTTTTGAACGTCAGTTCACATTTGTAGGTGGATCATCAGTGTTAGAGCTAAAATTAGCATGTTTAAAGTGATTTTCATGCTTCCAGGGGCTCGGAAAGTTAATTAAATACCATTTGGAGGCATTTAATGTTCGAGCAAAAACGGCTGATTTTCGACAAAAGAGATAACACCCCCCCATTACGTCATGCTTCAGAAATGTGGAAAATGGTCCGTTTTCAAATGTTTTATTTTTGAACGTCAGTTCACATTTGTAGGTGGATCATCAGTGTTAGAGCTAAAATTAGCATGTTTAAAGTGATTTTCATGCTTCCAGGGGCCCAAAACACAAGATTAATGGAATGGTTAAAAGTGCATGAAAATGGCCAATTTACTCACTCTGAGTTCTCAAAAAGGGTTTCTTCACCCCGGGAAGTGAAATAAATACCATTTGAAGGCATTTAATGTTCGAGCAAAAACGGCTGATTTTCGACAAAAGAGATAACACCCCCCCATTACGTCATGCTTCAGAAATGTGGAAAATGGTCCGTTTTCAAATGTTTTATTTTTGAACGTCAGTTCACATTTGTAGGTGGATCATCAGTGTTAGAGCTAAAATTAGCATGTTTAAAGTGATTTTCATGCTTCCAGGGGCCCAAAACACAAGATTTATGGAATGGTTAAAAGTGCATGAAAATGGCCAATTTACTCACTCTGAGTTCTCAAAAAGGGTTTCTTCACCCCGGGAAGTTAATTAAATACCATTTGGAGGCATTTAATGTTCGAGCAAAAACGGCTGATTTTCGACAAAAGAGATAACACCCCCCCATTACGTCATGCTTCAGAAATGTGGAAAATGGTCCGTTTTCAAATGTTTTATTTTTGAACGTCAGTTCACATTTGTAGGTGGATCATCAGTGTTAGAGCTAAAATTAGCATGTTTAAAGTGATTTTCATGCTTCCAGGGGCTCGGGAAGTTAATTAAATACCATTTGGAGGCATTTAATGTTCGAGCAAAAACGGCTGATTTTCGACAAAAGAGATAACACCCCCCCATTACGTCATGCTTCAGAAATGTGGAAAATGGTCCGTTTTCAAATGTTTTATTTTTGAACGTCAGTTCACATTTGTAGGTGGATCATCAGTGTTAGAGCTAAAATTAGCATGTTTAAAGTGATTTTCATGCTTCCAGGGGCTCGGGAAGTGAAATAAATACCATTTGGAGGCATTTAATGTTCGCGCAAAAACGGCTGATTTTCGACAAAAGAGATAACACCCCCCCATTACGTCATGCTTGAGAAATGTGGAAAATGGTCCGTTTTCAAATGTTTTATTTTTGAACGTCAGTTCACATTTGTAGGTGGATCATCAGTGTTAGAGCTAAAATTAGCATGTTTAAAGTGATTTTCATGCTTCCAGGGGCTCGGGAAGTGAAATAAATACCATTTGGAGGCATTTAATGTTCGAGCAAAAACGGCTGATTTTCGACAAAAGAGATAACACCCCCCCATTACGTCATGCTTCAGAAATGTGGAAAATGGTCCGTTTTCAAATGTTTTATTTTTGAACGTCAGTTCACATTTGTAGGTGGATCATCAGTGTTAGAGCTAAAATTAGCATGTTTAAAGTGATTTTCATGCTTCCAGGGGCTCGGGAAGTTAATTAAATACCATTTGGAGGCATTTAATGTTCGAGCAAAAACGGCTGATTTTCGACAAAAGAGATAACACCCCCCCATTACGTCATGCTTCAGAAATGTGGAAAATGGTCCGTTTTCAAATGTTTTATTTTTGAACGTCAGTTCACATTTGTAGGTGGATCATCAGTGTTAGAGCTAAAATTAGCATGTTTAAAGTGATTTTCATGCTTCCAGGGGCCCAAAACACAAGATTTATGGAATGGTTAAAAGTGCATGAAAATGGCCAATTTACTCACTCTGAGTTCTCAAAAAGGGTTTCTTCACCCCGGGAAGTTAATTAAATACCATTTGGAGGCATTTAATGTTCGAGCAAAAACGGCTGATTTTCGACAAAAGAGATAACACCCCCCCATTACGTCATGCTTCAGAAATGTGGAAAATGGTCCGTTTTCAAATGTTTTATTTTTGTACGTCAGTTCACATTTGTAGGTGGATCATCAGTGTTAGAGCTAAAATTAGCATGTTTAAAGTGATTTTCATGCTTCCAGGGGCTCGGGAAGTTAATTAAATACCATTTGGAGGCATTTAATGTTCGAGCAAAAACGGCTGATTTTCGACAAAAGAGATAACACCCCCCCATTACGTCATGCTTCAGAAATGTGGAAAATGGTCCGTTTTGAAATGTTTTATTTTTGAACGTCAGTTCACATTTGTAGGTGGATCATCAGTGTTAGAGCTAAAATTAGCATGTTTAAAGTGATTTTCATGCTTCCAGGGGCCCAAAACACAAGATTTATGGAATGGTTAAAAGTGCATGAAAATGGCCAATTTACTCACTCTGAGTTCTCAAAAAGGGTTTCTTCACCCCGGGAAGTTAATTAAATACCATTTGGAGGCATTTAATGTTCGAGCAAAAACGGCTGATTTTCGACAAAAGAGATAACACCCCCCCATTACGTCATGCTTCAGAAATGTGGAAAATGGTCCGTTTTCAAATGTTTTATTTTTGAACGTCAGTTCACATTTGTAGGTGGATCATCAGTGTTAGAGCTAAAATTAGCATGTTTAAAGTGATTTTCATGCTTCCAGGGGCTCGGGAAGTTAATTAAATACCATTTGGAGGCATTTAATGTTCGAGCAAAAACGGCTGATTTTCGACAAAAGAGATAACACCCCCCCATTACGTCATGCTTCAGAAATGTGGAAAATGGTCCGTTTTCAAATGTTTTATTTTTGAACGTCAGTTCACATTTGTAGGTGGATCATCAGTGTTAGAGCTAAAATTAGCATGTTTAAAGTGATTTTCATGCTTCCAGGGGCTCGGGAAGTGAAATAAATACCATTTGGAGGCATTTAATGTTCGCGCAAAAACGGCTGATTTTCGACAAAAGAGATAACACCCCCCCATTACGTCATGCTTGAGAAATGTGGAAAATGGTCCGTTTTCAAATGTTTTATTTTTGAACGTCAGTTCACATTTGTAGGTGGATCATCAGTGTTAGAGCTAAAATTAGCATGTTTAAAGTGATTTTCATGCTTCCAGGGGCTCGGGAAGTGAAATAAATACCATTTGGAGGCATTTAATGTTCGAGCAAAAACGGCTGATTTTCGACAAAAGAGATAACACCCCCCCATTACGTCATGCTTCAGAAATGTGGAAAATGGTCCGTTTTCAAATGTTTTATTTTTGAACGTCAGTTCACATTTGTAGGTGGATCATCAGTGTTAGAGCTAAAATTAGCATGTTTAAAGTGATTTTCATGCTTCCAGGGGCTCGGGAAGTTAATTAAATACCATTTGGAGGCATTTAATGTTCGAGCAAAAACTGCTGATTTTCGACAAAAGAGATAACACCCCCCCATTACGTCATGCTTCAGAAATGTGGAAAATGGTCCGTTTTCAAATGTTTTATTTTTGAACGTCAGTTCACATTTGTAGGTGGATCATCAGTGTTAGAGCTAAAATTAGCATGTTTAAAGTGATTTTCATGCTTCCAGGGGCTCGGGAAGTGAATTAAATACCATTTGGAGGCATTTAATGTTCGAGCAAAAACGGCTGATTTTCGACAAAAGAGATAACACCCCCCCATTACGTCATGCTTCAGAAATGTGGAAAATGGTCCGTTTTCAAATGTTTTATTTTTGAACGTCAGTTCACATTTGTAGGTGGATCATCAGTGTTAGAGCTAAAATTAGCATGTTTAAAGTGATTTTCATGCTTCCAGGGGCTCGGGAAGTTAATTAAATACCATTTGGAGGCATTTAATGTTCAAGCAAAAACGGCTGATTTTCGACAAAAGAGATAACACCCCCCCATTACGTCATGCTTCAGAAATGTGGAAAATGGTCCGTTTTCAAATGTTTTATTTTTGAATGTCAGTTCACATTTGTAGGTGGATCATCAGTGTTAGAGCTAAAATTAGCATGTTTAAAGTGATTTTCATGCTTCCAGGGGCTCGGGAAGTTAATTAAATACCATTTGGAGGCATTTAATGTTCGAGCAAAAACGGCTGATTTTCGACAAAAGTGATAACACCCCCCCATTACGTCATGCTTCAGAAATGTGAAAAATGGTCCGTTTTCAAATGTTTTATTTTTGAACGTCAGTTCACATTTGTAGGTGGATCATCAGTGTTAGAGCTAAAATTAGCATGTTTAAAGTGATTTTCATGCTTCCAGGGGCTCGGGAAGTTAATTAAATACCATTTGGAGGCATTTAATGTTCGAGCAAAAACGGCTGATTTTCGACAAAAGAGATAACACCCCCCCCCATTACGTCATGCTTCAGAAATGTGGAAAATGGTCCGTTTTCAAATGTTTTATTTTTGAACGTCAGTTCACATTTGTAGGTGGATCATCAGTGTTAGAGCTAAAATTAGCATGTTTAAAGTGATTTTCATGCTTCCAGGGGCTCGGGAAGTTAATTAAATACCATTTGGAGGCATTTAATGTTCGAGCAAAAACGGCTGATTTTCGACAATAGAGATAACACCCCCCCATTACGTCATGCTTCAGAAATGTGGAAAATGGTCCGTTTTCAAATGTTTTATTTTTGAACGTCAGTTCACATTTGTAGGTGGATCATCAGTGTTAGAGCTAAAATTAGCATGTTTAAAGTGATTTTCATGCTTCCAGGGGCTCGGGAAGTTAATTAAATACCATTTGGAGGCATTTAATGTTCGAGCAAAAACGGCTGATTTTCGACAAAAGAGATAACACCCCCCCATTACGTCATGCTTCAGAAATGTGGAAAATGGTCCGTTTTCAAATGTTTTATTTTTGAACGTCAGTTCACATTTGTAGGTGGATCATCAGTGTTAGAGCTAAAATTAGCATGTTTAAAGTGATTTTCATGCTTCCAGGGGCCCAAAACACAAGATTTATGGAATGGTTAAAAGTGCATGAAAATGGCCAATTTACTCACTCTGAGTTCTCAAAAAGGGTTTCTTCACCCCGGGAAGTTAATTAAATACCATTTGGAGGCATTTAATGTTCGAGCAAAAACGGCTGATTTTCGACAAAAGAGATAACACCCCCCCATTACTTCATGCTTCAGAAATGTGGAAAATGGTCCGTTTTCAAATGTTTTATTTTTGAACGTCAGTTCACATTTGTAGGTGGATCATTAGTGTTAGAGCTAAAATTAGCATGTTTAAAGTGATTTTCATGCTTCCAGGGGCTCGGGAAGTTAATTAAATACCATTTGGAGGCATTTAATGTTCGAGCAAAAACGGCTGATTTTCGACAAAAGAGATAACACCCCCCCATTACGTCATGCTTCAGAAATGTGGAAAATGGTCCGTTTTCAAATGTTTTATTTTTGAACGTCAGTTCACATTTGTAGGTGGATCATCCGTGTTAGAGCTAAAATTAGCATGTTTAAAGTGATTTTCATGCTTCCAGGGGCTCGGGAAGTGAAATAAATACCATTTGGAGGCATTTAATGTTCGAGCAAAAACGGCTGATTTTCGACAAAAGAGATAACACTTCCCCATTACGTCATGCTTCAGAAATGTGGAAAATGGTCCGTTTTCAAATGTTTTATTTTTGAACGTCAGTTCACATTTGTAGGTGGATCATCAGTGTTAGAGCTAAAATTAGCATGTTTAAAGTGATTTTCATGCTTCCAGGGGCTCGGAAAGTTAATTAAATACCATTTGGAGGCATTTAATGTTCGAGCAAAAACGGCTGATTTTCGACAAAAGAGATAACACCCCCCCATTACGTCATGCTTCAGAAATGTGGAAAATGGTCCGTTTTCAAATGTTTTATTTTTGAACGTCAGTTCACATTTGTAGGTGGATCATCAGTGTTAGAGCTAAAATTAGCATGTTTAAAGTGATTTTCATGCTTCCAGGGGCTCAAAACACAAGATTAATGGAATGGTTAAAAGTGCATGAAAATGGCCAATTTACTCACTCTGAGTTCTCAAAAAGGGTTTCTTCACCCCGGGAAGTGAAATAAATACCATTTGAAGGCATTTAATGTTCGAGCAAAAACGGCTGATTTTCGACAAAAGAGATAACACCCCCCCATTACGTCATGCTTCATAAATGTGGAAAATGGTCCGTTTTCAAATGTTTTATTTTTGAACGTCAGTTCACATTTGTAGGTGGATCATCAGTGTTAGAGCTAAAATTAGCATGTTTAAAGTGATTTTCATGCTTCCAGGGGCCCAAAACACAAGATTTATGGAATGGTTAAAAGTGCATGAAAATGGCCAATTTACTCACTCTGAGTTCTCAAAAAGGGTTTCTTCACCCCGGGAAGTTAATTAAATACCATTTGGAGGCATTTAATGTTCGAGCAAAAACGGCTGATTTTCGACAAAAGAGATAACACCCCCCCATTACGTCATGCTTCAGAAATGTGGAAAATGGTCCGTTTTCAAATGTTTTATTTTTGAACGTCAGTTCACATTTGTAGGTGGATCATCAGTGTTAGAGCTAAAATTAGCATGTTTAAAGTGATTTTCATGCTTCCAGGGGCTCGGGAAGTTAATTAAATACCATTTGGAGGCATTTAATGTTCGAGCAAAAACGGCTGATTTTCGACAAAAGAGATAACACCCCCCCATTACGTCATGCTTCAGAAATGTGGAAAATGGTCCGTTTTCAAATGTTTTATTTTTGAACGTCAGTTCACATTTGTAGGTGGATCATCAGTGTTAGAGCTAAAATTAGCATGTTTAAAGTGATTTTCATGCTTCCAGGGGCTCGGGAAGTGAAATAAATACCATTTGGAGGCATTTAATGTTCGAGCAAAAACGGCTGATTTTCGACAAAAGAGATAACACCCCCCCATTACGTCATGCTTCAGAAATGTGGAAAATGGTCCGTTTTCAAATGTTTTATTTTTGAACGTCAGTTCACATTTGTAGGTGGATCATCAGTGTTAGAGCTAAAATTAGCATGTTTAAAGTGATTTTCATGCTTCCAGGGGCTCGGGAAGTTAATTAAATACCATTTGGAGGCATTTAATGTTCGAGCAAAAACGGCTGATTTTCGACAAAAGAGATAACACCCCCCCATTACGTCATGCTTCAGAAATGTGGAAAATGGTCCGTTTTCAAATGTTTTATTTTTGAACGTCAGTTCACATTTGTAGGTGGATCATCAGTGTTAGAGCTAAAATTAGCATGTTTGAAGTGATTTTCATGCTTCCAGGGGCCCAAAACACAAGATTTATGGAATGGTTAAAAGTGCATGAAAATGGCCAATTTACTCACTCTGAGTTCTCAAAAAGGGTTTCTTCACCCCGGGAAGTTAATTAAATACCATTTGGAGGCATTTAATGTTCGAGCAAAAACGGCTGATTTTCGACAAAAGAGATAACACCCCCCCATTACGTCATGCTTCAGAAATGTGGAAAATGGTCCGTTTTCAAATGTTTTATTTTTGTACGTCAGTTCACATTTGTAGGTGGATCATCAGTGTTAGAGCTAAAATTAGCATGTTTAAAGTGATTTTCATGCTTCCAGGGGCTCGGGAAGTTAATTAAATACCATTTGGAGGCATTTAATGTTCGAGCAAAAACGGCTGATTTTCGACAAAAGAGATAACACCCCCCCATTACGTCATGCTTCAGAAATGTGGAAAATGGTCCGTTTTGAAATGTTTTATTTTTGAACGTCAGTTCACATTTGTAGGTGGATCATCAGTGTTAGAGCTAAAATTAGCATGTTTAAAGTGATTTTCATGCTTCCAGGGGCCCAAAACACAAGATTTATGGAATGGTTAAAAGTGCATGAAAATGGCCAATTTACTCACTCTGAGTTCTCAAAAAGGGTTTCTTCACCCCGGGAAGTTAATTAAATACCATTTGGAGGCATTTAATGTTCGAGCAAAAACGGCTGATTTTCGACAAAAGAGATAACACCCCCCCATTACGTCATGCTTCAGAAATGTGGAAAATGGTCCGTTTTCAAATGTTTTATTTTTGAACGTCAGTTCACATTTGTAGGTGGATCATCAGTGTTAGAGCTAAAATTAGCATGTTTAAAGTGATTTTCATGCTTCCAGGGGCTCGGGAAGTTAATTAAATACCATTTGGAGGCATTTAATGTTCGAGCAAAAACTGCTGATTTTCGACAAAAGAGATAACACCCCCCCATTACGTCATGCTTCAGAAATGTGGAAAATGGTCCGTTTTCAAATGTTTTATTTTTGAACGTCAGTTCACATTTGTAGGTGGATCATCAGTGTTAGAGCTAAAATTAGCATGTTTAAAGTGATTTTCATGCTTCCAGGGGCTCGGGAAGTGAATTAAATACCATTTGGAGGCATTTAATGTTCGAGCAAAAACGGCTGATTTTCGACAAAAGAGATAACACCCCCCCATTAAGTCATGCTTCAGAAATGTGGAAAATGGTCCGTTTTCAAATGTTTTATTTTTGAACGTCAGTTCACATTTGTAGGTGGATCATCAGTGTTAGAGCTAAAATTAGCATGTTTAAAGTGATTTTCATGCTTCCAGGGGCTCGGGAAGTTAATTAAATACCATTTGGAGGCATTTAATGTTCAAGCAAAAACGGCTGATTTTCGACAAAAGAGATAACACCCCCCCATTACGTCATGCTTCAGAAATGTGGAAAATGGTCCGTTTTCAAATGTTTTATTTTTGAATGTCAGTTCACATTTGTAGGTGGATCATCAGTGTTAGAGCAAAAACTAGCATGTTTAAAGTGATTTTCATGCTTCCAGGGGTTCGGGAAGTTAATTAAATACCATTTGGAGGCATTTAATGTTCGAGCAAAAACGGCTGATTTTCGACAAAAGTGATAACACCCCCCCATTACGTCATGCTTCAGAAATGTGGAAAATGGTCCGTTTTCAAATGTTTTATTTTTGAACGTCAGTTCACATTTGTAGGTGGATCATCAGTGTTAGAGCTAAAATTAGCATGTTTAAAGTGATTTTCATGCTTCCAGGGGCCCAAAACACAAGATTTATGGAATGGTTAAAAGTGCATGAAAATGGCCAATTTACTCACTCTGAGTTCTCAAAAAGGGTTTCTTCACCCCGGGAAGTTAATTAAATACCATTTGGAGGCATTTAATGTTCGAGCAAAAACGGCTGATTTTCGACAAAAGAGATAACACCCCCCCATTACGTCATGCTTCAGAAATGTGGAAAATGGTCCGTTTTCAAATGTTTTATTTTTGAACGTCAGTTCACATTTGTAGGTGGATCATCAGTGTTAGAGCTAAAATTAGCATGTTTAAAGTGATTTTCATGCTTCCAGGGGCTCGGGAAGTTAATTAAATACCATTTGGAGGCATTTAATGTTCGAGCAAAAACGGCTGATTTTCGACAAAAGAGATAACACCCCCCCATTACGTCATGCTTCAGAAATGTGGAAAATGGTCCAATTTCAAATGTTTTATTTTTGAACGTCAGTTCACATTTGTAGGTGGATCATCAGTGTTAGAGCTAAAATTAGCATGTTTAAAGTGATTTTCATGCTTCCAGGGGCCCAGAACACAAGATTTATGGAATAGTTAAAAGTGCATGAAAATGGCCAATTTACTCACTCTGAGTTCTCAAAAAGGGTTTCTTCACCCCGGGAAGTTAATTAAATACCATTTGGAGGCATTTAATGTTCGAGCAAAAACGGCTGATTTTCGACAAAAGAGATAACACCCCCCCATTACGTCATGCTTCAGAAATGTGGAAAATGGTCCGTTTTCAAATGTTTTATTTTTGAACGTCAGTTCACATTTGTAGGTGGATCATCAGTGTTAGAGCTAAAATTAGCATGTTTAAAGTGATTTTCATGCTTCCAGGGGCTCGGGAAGTTAATTAAATACCATTGGAGGCATTTAATGTTCGAGCAAAATTGGCTGATTTTCGACAAAAGAGATAACACCCCCCCATTACGTCATGCTTCAGAAATGTGGAAAATGGTCCGTTTTCAAATGTTTTATTTTTGAACGTCAGTTCACATTTGTAGGTGGATCATCAGTGTTAGAGCTAAAATTAGCATGTTTAAAGTGATTTTCATGCTTCCAGGGGCTCGGGAAGTTAATTAAATACCATTTGGAGGCATTTAATGTTCGAGCAAAAACGGCTGATTTTCGACAAAAGAGATAACACCCCCCCATTACGTCATGCTTCAGAAATGTGGAAAATGGTCCGTTTTCAAATGTTTTATTTTTGAACGTCAGTTCACATTTGTAGGTGGATCATCAGTGTTAGAGCTAAAATTAGCATGTTTAAAGTGATTTTCATGCTTCCAGGGGCTCGGGAAGTTAATTAAATACCATTTGGAGGCATTTAATGTTCGAGCAAAAACGGCTGATTTTCGACAATAGAGATAACACCCCCCCATTACGTCATGCTTCAGAAATGTGGAAAATGGTCCGTTTTCAAATGTTTTATTTTTGAACGTCAGTTCACATTTGTAGGTGGATCATCAGTGTTAGAGCTAAAATGAGCATGTTTAAAGTGATTTTCATGCTTCCAGGGGCTCGGGAAGTGAAATAAATACAATTTGGAGGCATTTAATGTTCGAGCAAAAACGGCTGATTTTCGACAAAAGAGATAACACCCCCCCCATTACGTCATGCTTCAGAAATGTGGAAAATGGTCCGTTTTCAAATGTTTTATTTTTGAACGTCAGTTCACATTTGTAGGTGGATCATCAGTGTTAGAGCTAAAATTAGCATGTTTAAAGTGATTTTCATGCTTCCAGGGGCTCGGGAAGTTAATTAAATACCATTTGGAGGCATTTAATGTTCGAGCAAAAACGGCTGATTTTCGACATAAGAGATAACACCCCCCCATTACGTCATGCTTCAGAAATGTGGAAAATGGTCCGTTTTCAAATGTTTTATTTTTGAACGTCAGTTCACATTTGTAGGTGGATCATCAGTGTTAGAGCTAAAATTAGCATGTTTAAAGTGATTTTCATGCTTCCAGGGGCCCAAAACACAAGATTTATGGAATGGTTAAAAGTGCATGAAAATGGCCAATTTACTCACTCTGAGTTCTCAAAAAGGGTTTCTTCACCCCGGGAAGTTAATTAAATACCATTTGGAGGCATTTAATGTTCGAGCGAAAACGGCTGATTTTCGACAAAAGAGATAACACCCCCCCATTATGTCATGCTTCAGAAATGTGGAAAATGGTCCGTTTTCAAATGTTTTATTTTTGAACGTCAGTTCACATTTGTAGGTGGATCATCAGGGTTAGAGCTAAAATTAGCATGTTTAAAGTGATTTTCATGCTTCCAGGGGCTCGGGAAGTTAATTAAATACCATTTGGAGGCATTTAATGTTCGAGCAAAAACGGCTGATTTTCGACAAAAGAGATAACACCCCCCCATTACGTCATGCTTCAGAAATGTGGAAAATGGTCCGTTTTCAAATGTTTTATTTTTGAACGTCAGTTCACATTTGTAGGTGGATCATCAGTGTTAGAGCTAAAATTAGCATGTTTAAAGTGATTTTCATGCTTCCAGGGGCCCAAAACACAAGATTTATGGAATGGTTAAAAGTGCATGAAAATGGCCAATTTACTCACTCTGAGTTCTCAAAAAGGGTTTCTTCACCCCGGGAAGTTAATTAAATACCATTTGGAGGCATTTAATGTTCAAGCAAAAACGGCTGATTTTCGACAAAAGAGATAACACCCCCCCATTACGTCATGCTTCAGAAATGTGGAAAATGGTCCGTTTTCAAATGTTTTATTTTTGAACGTCAGTTCACATTTGTAGGTGGATCATCAGTGTTAGAGCTAAAATTAGCATGTTTAAAGTGATTTTCATGCTTCCAGGGGCTCGGGAAGTTAATTAAATACCATTTGGAGGCATTTAATGTTCGAGCAAAAACGGCTGATTTTCGACAAAAGAGATAACACCCCCCCATTACGTCATGCTTCAGAAATGTGGAAAATGGTCCGTTTTCAAATGTTTTATTTTTGAACGTCAGTTCACATTTGTAGGTGGATCATCAGTGTTAGAGCTAAAATTAGCATGTTTAAAGTGATTTTCATGCTTCCAGGGGCTCGGGAAGTGAAATAAATACCATTTGGAGGCATTTAATGTTCGAGCAAAAACGGCTGATTTTCGACAAAAGAGATAACACCCCCCCATTACGTCATGCTTCAGAAATGTGGAAAATGGTCCGTTTTCAAATGTTTTATTTTTGAACGTCAGTTCACATTTGTAGGTGGATCATCAGTGTTAGAGCTAAAATTAGCATGTTTAAAGTGATTTTCATGCTTCCAGGGGCCCAAAACACAAGATTTATGGAATGGTTAAAAGTGCATGAAAATGGCCAATTTACTCACTCTGAGTTCTCAAAAAGGGTTTCTTCACCCCGGGAAGTTAATTAAATACCATTTGGAGGCATTTAATGTTCGAGCAAAAACGGCTGATTTTCGACAAAAGAGATAACACCCCCCCATTACGTCATGCTTCAGAAATGTGGAAAATGGTCCGTTTTCAAATGTTTTATTTTTGAACGTCAGTTCACATTTGTAGGTGGATCATCAGTGTTAGAGCTAAAATTAGCATGTTTAAAGTGATTTTCATGCTTCCAGGGGCTCGGGAAGTTAATTAAATACCATTTGGAGGCATTTAATGTTCGAGCAAAAACAGCTGATTTTCGACAAAAGAGATAACACCCCCCCATTACGTCATGCTTCAGAAATGTGGAAAATGGTCCGTTTTCAAATGTTTTATTTTTGAACGTCAGTTCACATTTGTAGGTGGATCATCAGTGTTAGAGCTAAAATTAGCATGTTTAAAGTGATTTTCATGCTTCCAGGGGCTCGGGAAGTGAAATAAATACCATTTGGAGGCATTTAATGTTCGAGCAAAAACGGCTGATTTTCGACAAAAGAGATAACACCCCCCCATTACGTCATGCTTCAGAAATGTGGAAAATGGTCCGTTTTCAAATGTTTTATTTTTGAACGTCAGTTCACATTTGTAGGTGGATCATCAGTGTTAGAGCTAAAATTAGCATGTTTAAAGTGATTTTCATGCTTCCAGGGGCTCGGGAAGTTAATTAAATACCATTTGGAGGCATTTAATGTTCGAGCAAAAACGGCTGATTTTCGACAAAAGAGATAACACCCCCCCATTACGTCATGCTTCAGAAATGTGGAAAATGGTCCGTTTTCAAATGTTTTATTTTTGAACGTCAGTTCACATTTGTAGGTGGATCATCAGTGTTAGAGCTAAAATTAGCATGTTTAAAGTGATTTTCATGCTTCCAGGGGCTCGGGAAGTTAATTAAATACCATTTGGAGGCATTTAATGTTCGAGCAAAAATGGCTGATTTTCGACAAAAGAGATAACACCCCCCCATTACGTCATGCTTCAGAAATGTGGAAAATGGTCCGTTTTCAAATGTTTTATTTTTGAACGTCAGTTCACATTTGTAGGTGGATCATCAGTGTTAGAGCTAAAATTAGCATGTTTAAAGTGATTTTCATGCTTCCTGGGGCTCGGGAAGTTAATTAAATACCATTTGGAGGCATTTAATGTTCGAGCAAAAACGGCTGATTTTCGACAAAAGAGATAACACCCCCCATTACGTCATGCTTCAGAAATGTGGAAAATGGTCCGTTTTCAAATGTTTTATTTTTGAACGTCAGTTCACATTTGTAGGTGGATCATCAGTGTTAGAGCTAAAATTAGCATGTTTAAAGTGATTTTCATGCTTCCAGGGGCCCAAAACACAAGATTTATGGAATGGTTAAAAGTGCATGAAAATGGCCAATTTACTCACTCTGAGTTCTCAAAAAGGGTTTCTTCACCCCGGGAAGTTAATTAAATACCATTTGGAGGCATTTAATGTTCGAGCAAAAACGGCTGATTTTCGACAAAAGAGATAACACCCCCCCATTACGTCATGCTTCAGAAATGTGGAAAATGGTCCGTTTTCAAATGTTTTATTTTTGAACGTCAGTTCACATTTGTAGGTGGATCATCAGTGTTAGAGCTAAAATTAGCATGTTTAAAGTGATTTTCATGCTTCCAGGGGCTCGGGAAGTTAATTAAATACCATTTGGAGGCATTTAATGTTCGAGCAAAAACGGCTGATTTTCGACAAAAGAGATAACACCCCCCCATTACGTCATGCTTCAGAAATGTGGAAAATGGTCCGTTTTCAAATGTTTTATTTTTGAACGTCAGTTCACATTTGTAGGTGGATCATCAGTGTTAGAGCTAAAATTAGCATGTTTAAAGTGATTTTCATGCTTCCAGGGGCTCGGGAAGTGAAATAAATACCATTTGGAGGCATTTAATGTTCGCGCAAAAACGGCTGATTTTCGACAAAAGAGATAACACCCCCCCATTACGTCATGCTTGAGAAATGTGGAAAATGGTCCGTTTTCAAATGTTTTATTTTTGAACGTCAGTTCACATTTGTAGGTGGATCATCAGTGTTAGAGCTAAAATTAGCATGTTTAAAGTGATTTTCATGCTTCCAGGGGCTCGGGAAGTGAAATAAATACCATTTGGAGGCATTTAATGTTCGAGCAAAAACGGCTGATTTTCGACAAAAGAGATAACACCCCCCCATTACGTCATGCTTCAGAAATGTGGAAAATGGTCCGTTTTCAAATGTTTTATTTTTGAACGTCAGTTCACATTTGTAGGTGGATCATCAGTGTTAGAGCTAAAATTAGCATGTTTAAAGTGATTTTCATGCTTCCAGGGGCTCGGGAAGTTAATTAAATACCATTTGGAGGCATTTAATGTTCGAGCAAAAACGGCTGATTTTCGACAAAAGAGATAACACCCCCCCATTACGTCATGCTTCAGAAATGTGGAAAATGGTCCGTTTTCAAATGTTTTATTTTTGAACGTCAGTTCACATTTGTAGGTGGATCATCAGTGTTAGAGCTAAAATTAGCATGTTTAAAGTGATTTTCATGCTTCCAGGGGCCCAAAACACAAGATTTATGGAATGGTTAAAAGTGCATGAAAATGGCCAATTTACTCACTCTGAGTTCTCAAAAAGGGTTTCTTCACCCCGGGAAGTTAATTAAATACCATTTGGAGGCATTTAATGTTCGAGCAAAAACGGCAGATTTTCGACAAAAGAGATAACACCCCCCCATTACGTCATGCTTCAGAAATGTGGAAAATGGTCCGTTTTCAAATGTTTTATTTTTGTACGTCAGTTCACATTTGTAGGTGGATCATCAGTGTTAGAGCTAAAATTAGCATGTTTAAAGTGATTTTCATGCTTCCAGGGGCTCGGGAAGTTAATTAAATACCATTTGGAGGCATTTAATGTTCGAGCAAAAACGGCTGATTTTCGACAAAAGAGATAACACCCCCCCATTACGTCATGCTTCAGAAATGTGGAAAATGGTCCGTTTTGAAATGTTTTATTTTTGAACGTCAGTTCACATTTGTAGGTGGATCATCAGTGTTAGAGCTAAAATTAGCATGTTTAAAGTGATTTTCATGCTTCCAGGGGCCCAAAACACAAGATTTATGGAATGGTTAAAAGTGCATGAAAATGGCCAATTTACTCACTCTGAGTTCTCAAAAAGGGTTTCTTCACCCCGGGAAGTTAATTAAATACCATTTGGAGGCATTTAATGTTCGAGCAAAAACGGCTGATTTTCGACAAAAGAGATAACACCCCCCCATTACGTCATGCTTCAGAAATGTGGAAAATGGTCCGTTTTCAAATGTTTTATTTTTGAACGTCAGTTCACATTTGTAGGTGGATCATCAGTGTTAGAGCTAAAATTAGCATGTTTAAAGTGATTTTCATGCTTCCAGGGGCTCGGGAAGTTAATTAAATACCATTTGGAGGCATTTAATGTTCGAGCAAAAACTGCTGATTTTCGACAAAAGAGATAACACCCCCCCATTACGTCATGCTTCAGAAATGTGGAAAATGGTCCGTTTTCAAATGTTTTATTTTTGAACGTCAGTTCACATTTGTAGGTGGATCATCAGTGTTAGAGCTAAAATTAGCATGTTTAAAGTGATTTTCATGCTTCCAGGGGCTCGGGAAGTGAATTAAATACCATTTGGAGGCATTTAATGTTCGAGCAAAAACGGCTGATTTTCGACAAAAGAGATAACACCCCCCCATTACGTCATGCTTCAGAAATGTGGAAAATGGTCCGTTTTCAAATGTTTTATTTTTGAACGTCAGTTCACATTTGTAGGTGGATCATCAGTGTTAGAGCTAAAATTAGCATGTTTAAAGTGATTTTCATGCTTCCAGGGGCTCGGGAAGTTAATTAAATACCATTTGGAGGCATTTAATGTTCAAGCAAAAACGGCTGATTTTCGACAAAAGAGATAACACCCCCCCATTACGTCATGCTTCAGAAATGTGGAAAATGGTCCGTTTTCAAATGTTTTATTTTTGAATGTCAGTTCACATTTGTAGGTGGATCATCAGTGTTAGAGCTAAAATTAGCATGTTTAAAGTGATTTTCATGCTTCCAGGGGCTCGGGAAGTTAATTAAATACCATTTGGAGGCATTTAATGTTCGAGCAAAAACGGCTGATTTTCGACAAAAGTGATAACACCCCCCCATTACGTCATGCTTCAGAAATGTGGAAAATGGTCCGTTTTCAAATGTTTTATTTTTGAACGTCAGTTCACATTTGTAGGTGGATCATCAGTGTTAGAGCTAAAATTAGCATGTTTAAAGTGATTTTCATGCTTCCAGGGGCCCAAAACACAAGATTTATGGAATGGTTAAAAGTGCATGAAAATGGCCAATTTACTCACTCTGAGTTCTCAAAAAGGGTTTCTTCACCCCGGGAAGTTAATTAAATACCATTTGGAGGCATTTAATGTTCGAGCAAAAACGGCTGATTTTCGACAAAAGAGATAACACCCCCCCATTACGTCATGCTTCAGAAATGTGGAAAATGGTCCGTTTTCAAATGTTTTATTTTTGAACGTCAGTTCACATTTGTAGGTGGATCATCAGTGTTAGAGCTAAAATTAGCATGTTTAAAGTGATTTTCATGCTTCCAGGGGCTCGGGAAGTTAATTAAATACCATTTGGAGGCATTTAATGTTCGAGCAAAAACGGCTGATTTTCGACAAAAGAGATAACACCCCCCCATTACGTCATGCTTCAGAAATGTGGAAAATGGTCCGTTTTCAAATGTTTTATTTTTGAACGTCAGTTCACATTTGTAGGTGGATCATCAGTGTTAGAGCTAAAATTAGCATGTTTAAAGTGATTTTCATGCTTCCAGGGGCCCAAAACACAAGATTTATGGAATGGTTAAAAGTGCATGAAAATGGCCAATTTACTCACTCTGAGTTCTCAAAAAGGGTTTCTTCACCCCGGGAAGTTAATTAAATACCATTTGGAGGCATTTAATGTTCGAGCAAAAACGCCTGATTTTCGACAAAAGAGATAACACCCCCCCATTACGTCATGCTTCAGAAATGTGGAAAATGGTCCGTTTTCAAATGTTTTATTTTTGAACGTCAGTTCACATTTGTAGGTGGATCATCAGTGTTAGAGCTAAAATTAGCATGTGTAAAGTAATTTTCATGCTTCCAGGGGCTCGGGAAGTTAATTAAATACCATTTGGAGGCATTTAATGTTCGAGCAAAAACGGCTGATTTTCGACAAAAGAGATAACACCCCCCCCATTACGTCATGCTTCAGAAATGTGGAAAATGGTCCGTTTTCAAATGTTTTATTTTTGAACGTCAGTTCACATTTGTAGGTGGATCATCAGTGTTAGAGCTAAAATTAGCATGTTTAAAGTGATTTTCATGCTTCCAGGGGCTCGGGAAGTGAAATAAATACCATTTGGAGGCATTTAATGTTCGAGCAAAAACGGCTGATTTTCGACAAAAGAGATAACACCCCCCCATTACGTCATGCTTCAGAAATGTGGAAAATGGTCAGTTTTCAAATGTTTTATTTTTGAACGTCAGTTCACATTTGTAGGTGGATCATCAGTGTTAGAGCTAAAATTAGCATGTTTAAAGTGATTTTCATGCTTCCAGGGGCTCGGGAAGTTAATTAAATACCATTTGGAGGCATTTAATGTTCGAGCAAAAACGGCTGATTTTCGACAAAAGAGATAACACCCCCCCATTACGTCATGCTTCAGAAATGTGGAAAATGGTCCGTTTTCAAATGTTTTATTTTTGAACGTCAGTTCACATTTGTAGGTGGATCATCAGTGTTAGAGCTAAAATTAGCATGTTTAAAGTGATTTTCATGCTTCCAGGGGCCCAAAACACAAGATTTATGGAATGGTTAAAAGTGCATGAAAATGGCCAATTTACTCACTCTGAGTTCTCAAAAAGGGTTTCTTCACCCGGGAAGTTAATTAAATACCATTTGGAGGCATTTAATGTTCGAGCAAAAACGGCTGATTTTCGACAAAAGAGATAACACCCCCCATTACGTCATGCTTCAGAAATGTGGAAAATGGTTCGTTTTCAAATGTTTTATTTTTGAACGTCAGTTCACATTTGTAGGTTGATCATCAGTGTTAGAGCTAAAATTAGCATGTTTAAAGTGATTTTCATGCTTCCAGGGGCTCGGGAAGTTAATTAAATACCATTTGGAGGCATTTAATGTTCGAGCAAAAACGGCTGATTTTCGACAAAAGAGATAACACCCCCCCATTACGTCATGCTTCAGAAATGTGGAAAATGGTCCGTTTTCAAATGTTTTATTTTTGAACGTCAGTTCACATTTGTAGGTGGATCATCAGTGTTAGAGCTAAAATTAGCATGTTTAAAGTGATTTTCATGCTTCCAGGGGCTCGGGAAGTGAAATAAATACCATTTGGAGGCATTTAATGTTCGAGCAAAAACGGCTGATTTTCGACAAAAGAGATAACACCCCCCTATTACGTCATGCTTTAGAAATGTGGAAAATGGTCCGTTTTCAAATGTTTTATTTTTGAACGTCAGTTCACATTTGTAGGTGGATCATCAGTGTTAGAGCTAAAATTAGCATGTTTAAAGTGATTTTCATGCTTCCAGGGGCTCGGGAAGTTAATTAAATACCATTTGGAGGCATTTAATGTTCGAGCAAAAACCACTGATTTTCGACAAAAGAGATAACACCCCCCCATTACGTCATGCTTCAGAAATGTGGAAAATGGTCCGTTTTCAAATGTTTTATTTTTGAACGTCAGTTCACATTTGTAGGTGGATCATCAGTGTTAGAGCTAAAATTAGCATGTTTAAAGTGATTTTCATGCTTCCAGGGGCCCAAAACACAAGATTTATGGAATGGTTAAAAGTGCATGAAAATGGCCAATTTACTCACTCTGAGTTCTCAAAAAGGGTTTCTTCACCCCGGGAAGTGAAATAAATACCATTTGGAGGCATTTAATGTTCGAGCAAAAACGGCTGATTTTCGACAAAAGAGATAACACCCCCCCATTACGTCATGCTTCAGAAATGTGGAAAATGGTCCGTTTTCAAATGTTTTATTTTTGAACGTCAGTTCACATTTGTAGGTGGATCATCAGTGTTAGAGCTAAAATTAGCATGTTTAAAGTGATTTTCATGCTTCCAGGGGCTCGGGAAGTTAATTAAATACCATTTGGAGGCATTTAATGTTCGAGCAAAAACGGCTGATTTTCGACAAAAGAGATAACACCCCCCCCATTACGTCATGCTTCAGAAATGTGGAAAATGGTCCGTTTTCAAATGTTTTATTTTTGAACGTCAGTTCACATTTGTAGGTGGATCATCAGTGTTAGAGCTAAAATTAGCATGTTTAAAGTGATTTTCATGCTTCCAGGGGCTCGGGAAGTTAATTAAATACCATTTGGAGGCATTTAATGTTCGAGCAAAAACGGCTGATTTTCGACAATAGAGATAACACCCCCCCATTACGTCATGCTTCAGAAATGTGGAAAATGGTCCGTTTTCAAATGTTTTATTTTTGAACGTCAGTTCACATTTGTAGGTGGATCATCAGTGTTAGAGCTAAAATTAGCATGTTTAAAGTGATTTTCATGCTTCCAGGGGCTCGGGAAGTTAATTAAATACCATTTGGAGGCATTTAATGTTCGAGCAAAAACGGCTGATTTTCGACAAAAGAGATAACACCCCCCCATTACGTCATGCTTCAGAAATGTGGAAAATGGTCCGTTTTCAAATGTTTTATTTTTGAACGTCAGTTCACATTTGTAGGTGGATCATCAGTGTTAGAGCTAAAATTAGCATGTTTAAAGTGATTTTCATGCTTCCAGGGGCTCGGGAAGTGAAATAAATACCATTTGGAGGCATTTAATGTTCGAGCAAAAACGGCTGATTTTCGACAAAAGAGATAACACCCCCCTATTACGTCATGCTTTAGAAATGTGGAAAATGGTCCGTTTTCAAATGTTTTATTTTTGAACGTCAGTTCACATTTGTAGGTGGATCATCAGTGTTAGAGCTAAAATTAGCATGTTTAAAGTGATTTTCATGCTTCCAGGGGCTCGGGAAGTTAATTAAATACCATTTGGAGGCATTTAATGTTCGAGCAAAAACGGCTGATTTTCGACAAAAGAGATAACACCCCCCCATTACGTCATGCTTCAGAAATGTGGAAAATGGTCCGTTTTCAAATGTTTTATTTTTGAACGTCAGTTCACATTTGTAGGTGGATCATCAGTGTTAGAGCTAAAATTAGCATGTTTAAAGTGATTTTCATGCTTCCAGTGGCCCAAAACACAAGATTTATGGAATGGTTAAAAGTGCATGAAAATGGCCAATTTACTCACTCTGAGTTCTCAAAAAGGGTTTCTTCACCCCGGGAAGTGAAATAAATACCATTTGGAGGCATTTAATGTTCGAGCAAAAACGGCTGATTTTCGACAAAAGAGATAACACCCCCCCATTACGTCATGCTTCAGAAATGTGGAAAATGGTCCGTTTTCAAATGTTTTATTTTTGAACGTCAGTTCACATTTGTAGGTGGATCATCAGTGTTAGAGCTAAAATTAGCATGTTTAAAGTGATTTTCATGCTTCCAGGGGCTCGGGAAGTTAATTAAATACCATTTGGAGGCATTTAATGTTCGAGCAAAAACGGCTGATTTTCGACAAAAGAGATAACACCCCCCCCATTACGTCATGCTTCAGAAATGTGGAAAATGGTCCGTTTTCAAATGTTTTATTTTTGAACGTCAGTTCACATTTGTAGGTGGATCATCAGTGTTAGAGCTAAAATTAGCATGTTTAAAGTGATTTTCATGCTTCCAGGGGCTCGGGAAGTTAATTAAATACCATTTGGAGGCATTTAATGTTCGAGCAAAAACGGCTGATTTTCGACAATAGAGATAACACCCCCCCATTACGTCATGCTTCAGAAATGTGGAAAATGGTCCGTTTTCAAATGTTTTATTTTTGAACGTCAGTTCACATTTGTAGGTGGATCATCAGTGTTAGAGCTAAAATTAGCATGTTTAAAGTGATTTTCATGCTTCCAGGGGCTCGGGAAGTTAATTAAATACCATTTGGAGGCATTTAATGTTCGAGCAAAAACGGCTGATTTTCGACAAAAGAGATAACACCCCCCCATTACGTCATGCTTCAGAAATGTGGAAAATGGTCCGTTTTCAAATGTTTTATTTTTGAACGTCAGTTCACATTTGTAGGTGGATCATCAGTGTTAGAGCTAAAATTAGCATGTTTAAAGTGATTTTCATGCTTCCAGGGGCCCAAAACACAAGATTTATGGAATGGTTAAAAGTGCATGAAAATGGCCAATTTACTCACTCTGAGTTCTCAAAAAGGGTTTCTTCACCCCGGGAAGTAAAATAAATACCATTTGGAGGCATTTAATGTTCGAGCAAAAACGGCTGATTTTCGACAAAAGAGATAACACCCCCCCATTACGTCATGCTTCAGAAATGTGGAAAATGGTCCGTTTTCAAATGTTTTATTTTTGAACGTCAGTTCACATTTGTAGGTGGATCATCAGTGTTAGAGCTAAAATTAGCATGTTTAAAGTGATTTTCATGCTTCCAGGGGCTCGGGAAGTTAATTAAATACCATTTGGAGGCATTTAATGTTCGAGCAAAAACGGCTGATTTTCGACAAAAGAGATAACACCCCCCCCATTACGTCATGCTTCAGAAATGTGGAAAATGGTCCGTTTTCAAATGTTTTATTTTTGAACGTCAGTTCACATTTGTAGGTGGATCATCAGTGTTAGAGCTAAAATTAGCATGTTTAAAGTGATTTTCATGCTTCCAGGGGCTCGGGAAGTGAAATAAATACCATTTGGAGGCATTTAATGTTCGAGCAAAAACGGCTGATTTTCGACAAAAGAGATAACACCCCCCCATTACGTCATGCTTCAGAAATGTGGAAAATGGTCCGTTTTCAAATGTTTTATTTTTGAACGTCAGTTCACATTTGTAGGTGGATCATCAGTGTTAGAGCTAAAATTAGCATGTTTAAAGTGATTTTCATGCTTCCAGGGGCCCAAAACACAAGATTTATGGAATGGTTAAAAGTGCATGAAAATGGCCAATTTACTCACTCTGAGTTCTCAAAAAGGGTTTCTTCACCCCGGGAAGTTAATTAAATACCATTTGGAGGCATTTAATGTTCGAGCAAAAACGCCTGATTTTCGACAAAAGAGATAACACCCCCCCATTACGTCATGCTTCAGAAATGTGGAAAATGGTCCGTTTTCAAATGTTTTATTTTTGAACGTCAGTTCACATTTGTAGGTGGATCATCAGTGTTAGAGCTAAAATTAGCATGTTTAAAGTGATTTTCATGCTTCCAGGGGCTCGGGAAGTTAATTAAATAGCATTTGGAGGCATTTAATGTTCGAGCAAAAACGGCTGATTTTCGACAAAAGAGATAACACCCCCCCATTACGTCATGCTTCAGAAATGTGGAAAATGGTCCGTTTTCAAATGTTTTATTTTTGAACGTCAGTTCACATTTGTAGGTGGATCATCAGTGTTAGAGCTAAAATTAGCATGTTTAAAGTGATTTTCATGCTTCCAGGGGCTCGGGAAGTGAAATAAATACCATTTGGAGGCATTTAATGTTCGAGCAAAAACGGCTGATTTTCGACAAAAGAGATAACACCCCCCCATTACGTCATGCTTCAGAAATGTGGAAAATGGTCCGTTTTCAAATGTTTTATTTTTGAACGTCAGTTCACATTTGTAGGTGGATCATCAGTGTTAGAGCTAAAATTAGCATGTTTAAAGTGATTTTCATGCTTCCAGGGGCTCGGGAAGTTAATTAAATACCATTTGGAGGCATTTAATGTTCGAGCAAAAACGGCTGATTTTCGACAAAAGAGATAACACCCCCCCATTACGTCATGCTTCAGAAATGTGGAAAATGGTCCGTTTTCAAATGTTTTATTTTTGAACGTCAGTTCACATTTGTAGGTGGATCATCAGTGTTAGAGCTAAAATTAGCATGTTTAAAGTGATTTTCATGCTTCCAGGGGCCCAAAACACAAGATTTATGGAATGGTTAAAAGTGCATGAAAATGGCCAATTTACTCACTCTGAGTTCTCAAAAAGGGTTTCTTCACCCCGGGAAGTTAATTAAATACCATTTGGAGGCATTTAATGTTCGAGCAAAAACGGCTGATTTTCGACAAAAGAGATAACACCCCCCATTACGTCATGCTTCAGAAATGTGGAAAATGGTTCGTTTTCAAATGTTTTATTTTTGAACGTCAGTTCACATTTGTAGGTTGATCATCAGTGTTAGAGCTAAAATTAGCATGTTTAAAGTGATTTTCATGCTTCCAGGGGCTCGGGAAGTTAATTAAATACCATTTGGAGGCATTTAATGTTCGAGCAAAAACGGCTGATTTTCGACAAAAGAGATAACACCCCCCCATTACGTCATGCTTCAGAAATGTGGAAAATGGTCCGTTTTCAAATGTTTTATTTTTGAACGTCAGTTCACATTTGTAGGTGGATCATCAGTGTTAGAGCTAAAATTAGCATGTTTAAAGTGATTTTCATGCTTCCAGGGGCTCGGGAAGTGAAATAAATACCATTTGGAGGCATTTAATGTTCGAGCAAAAACGGCTGATTTTCGACAAAAGAGATAACACCCCCCTATTACGTCATGCTTTAGAAATGTGGAAAATGGTCCGTTTTCAAATGTTTTATTTTTGAACGTCAGTTCACATTTGTAGGTGGATCATCAGTGTTAGAGCTAAAATTAGCATGTTTAAAGTGATTTTCATGCTTCCAGGGGCTCGGGAAGTTAATTAAATACCATTTGGAGGCATTTAATGTTCGAGCAAAAACGGCTGATTTTCGACAAAAGAGATAACACCCCCCCATTACGTCATGCTTCAGAAATGTGGAAAATGGTCCGTTTTCAAATGTTTTATTTTTGAACGTCAGTTCACATTTGTAGGTGGATCATCAGTGTTAGAGCTAAAATTAGCATGTTTAAAGTGATTTTCATGCTTCCAGGGGCCCAAAACACAAGATTTATGGAATGGTTAAAAGTGCATGAAAATGGCCAATTTACTCACTCTGAGTTCTCAAAAAGGGTTTCTTCACCCCGGGAAGTGAAATAAATACCATTTGGAGGCATTTAATGTTCGAGCAAAAACGGCTGATTTTCGACAAAAGAGATAACACCCCCCCATTACGTCATGCTTCAGAAATGTGGAAAATGGTCCGTTTTCAAATGTTTTATTTTTGAACGTCAGTTCACATTTGTAGGTGGATCATCAGTGTTAGAGCTAAAATTAGCATGTTTAAAGTGATTTTCATGCTTCCAGGGGCTCGGGAAGTTAATTAAATACCATTTGGAGGCATTTAATGTTCGAGCAAAAACGGCTGATTTTCGACAAAAGAGATAACACCCCCCCCATTACGTCATGCTTCAGAAATGTGGAAAATGGTCCGTTTTCAAATGTTTTATTTTTGAACGTCAGTTCACATTTGTAGGTGAATCATCAGTGTTAGAGCTAAAATTAGCATGTTTAAAGTGATTTTCATGCTTCCAGGGGCTCGGGAAGTTAATTAAATACCATTTGGAGGCATTTAATGTTCGAGCAAAAACGGCTGATTTTCGACAATAGAGATAACACCCCCCCATTACGTCATGCTTCAGAAATGTGGAAAATGGTCCGTTTTCAAATGTTTTATTTTTGAACGTCAGTTCACATTTGTAGGTGGATCATCAGTGTTAGAGCTAAAATTAGCATGTTTAAAGTGATTTTCATGCTTCCAGGGGCTCGGGAAGTTAATTAAATACCATTTGGAGGCATTTAATGTTCGAGCAAAAACGGCTGATTTTCGACAAAAGAGATAACACCCCCCCATTACGTCATGCTTCAGAAATGTGGAAAATGGTCCGTTTTCAAATGTTTTATTTTTGAACGTCAGTTCACATTTGTAGGTGGATCATCAGTGTTAGAGCTAAAATTAGCATGTTTAAAGTGATTTTCATGCTTCCAGGGGCCCAAAACACAAGATTTATGGAATGGTTAAAAGTGCATGAAAATGGCCAATTTACTCACTCTGAGTTCTCAAAAAGGGTTTCTTCACCCCGGGAAGTAAAATAAATACCATTTGGAGGCATTTAATGTTCGAGCAAAAACGGCTGATTTTCGACAAAAGAGATAACACCCCCCCATTACGTCATGCTTCAGAAATGTGGAAAATGGTCCGTTTTCAAATGTTTTATTTTTGAACGTCAGTTCACATTTGTAGGTGGATCATCAGTGTTAGAGCTAAAATTAGCATGTTTAAAGTGATTTTCATGCTTCCAGGGGCTCGGGAAGTTAATTAAATACCATTTGGAGGCATTTAATGTTCGAGCAAAAACGGCTGATTTTCGACAAAAGAGATAACACCCCCCCCATTACGTCATGCTTCAGAAATGTGGAAAATGGTCCGTTTTCAAATGTTTTATTTTTGAACGTCAGTTCACATTTGTAGGTGGATCATCAGTGTTAGAGCTAAAATTAGCATGTTTAAAGTGATTTTCATGCTTCCAGGGGCTCGGGAAGTGAAATAAATACCATTTGGAGGCATTTAATGTTCGAGCAAAAACGGCTGATTTTCGACAAAAGAGATAACACCCCCCCATTACGTCATGCTTCAGAAATGTGGAAAATGGTCCGTTTTCAAATGTTTTATTTTTGAACGTCAGTTCACATTTGTAGGTGGATCATCAGTGTTAGAGCTAAAATTAGCATGTTTAAAGTGATTTTCATGCTTCCAGGGGCCCAAAACACAAGATTTATGGAATGGTTAAAAGTGCATGAAAATGGCCAATTTACTCACTCTGAGTTCTCAAAAAGGGTTTCTTCACCCCGGGAAGTTAATTAAATACCATTTGGAGGCATTTAATGTTCGAGCAAAAACGCCTGATTTTCGACAAAAGAGATAACACCCCCCCATTACGTCATGCTTCAGAAATGTGGAAAATGGTCCGTTTTCAAATGTTTTATTTTTGAACGTCAGTTCACATTTGTAGGTGGATCATCAGTGTTAGAGCTAAAATTAGCATGTTTAAAGTGATTTTCATGCTTCCAGGGGCTCGGGAAGTTAATTAAATAGCATTTGGAGGCATTTAATGTTCGAGCAAAAACGGCTGATTTTCGACAAAAGAGATAACACCCCCCCATTACGTCATGCTTCAGAAATGTGGAAAATGGTCCGTTTTCAAATGTTTTATTTTTGAACGTCAGTTCACATTTGTAGGTGGATCATCAGTGTTAGAGCTAAAATTAGCATGTTTAAAGTGATTTTCATGCTTCCAGGGGCTCGGGAAGTGAAATAAATACCATTTGGAGGCATTTAATGTTCGAGCAAAAACGGCTGATTTTCGACAAAAGAGATAACACCCCCCCATTACGTCATGCTTCAGAAATGTGGAAAATGGTCCGTTTTCAAATGTTTTATTTTTGAACGCCAGTTCACATTTGTAGGTGGATCATCAGTGTTAGAGCTAAAATTAGCATGTTTAAAGTGATTTTCATGCTTCCAGGGGCTCGGGAAGTGAAATAAATACCATTTGGAGGCATTTAATGTTCGAGCAAAAACGGCTGATTTTCGACAAAAGAGATAACACCCCCCCATTACGTCATGCTTCAGAAATGTGGAAAATGGTCAGTTTTCAAATGTTTTATTTTTGAACGTCAGTTCACATTTGTAGGTGGATCATCAGTGTTAGAGCTAAAATTAGCATGTTTAAAGTGATTTTCATGCTTCCAGGGGCTCGGGAAGTTAATTAAATACCATTTGGAGGCATTTAATGTTCGAGCAAAAACGGCTGATTTTCGACAAAAGAGATAACACCCCCCCCATTACGTCATGCTTCAGAAATGTGGAAAATGGTCCGTTTTCAAATGTTTTATTTTTGAACGTCAGTTCACATTTGTAGGTGGATCATCAGTGTTAGAGCTAAAATTAGCATGTTTAAAGTGATTTTCATGCTTCCAGGGGCCCAAAACACAAGATTTATGGAATGGTTAAAAGTGCATGAAAATGGCCAATTTACTCACTCTGAGTTCTCAAAAAGGGTTTCTTCACCCCGGGAAGTTAATTAAATACCATTTGGAGGCATTTAATGTTCGAGCAAAAACGGCTGATTTTCGACAAAAGAGATAACACCCCCCCATTACGTCATGCTTCAGAAATGTGGAAAATGGTTCGTTTTCAAATGTTTTATTTTTGAACGTCAGTTCACATTTGTAGGTTGATCATCAGTGTTAGAGCTAAAATTAGCATGTTTAAAGTGATTTTCATGCTTCCAGGGGCTCGGGAAGTTAATTAAATACCATTTGGAGGCATTTAATGTTCGAGCAAAAACGGCTGATTTTCGACAAAAGAGATAACACCCCCCCATTACGTCATGCTTCAGAAATGTGGAAAATGGTCCGTTTTCAAATGTTTTATTTTTGAACGTCAGTTCACATTTGTAGGTGGATCATCAGTGTTAGAGCTAAAATTAGCATGTTTAAAGTGATTTTCATGCTTCCAGGGGCTCGGGAAGTGAAATAAATACCATTTGGAGGCATTTAATGTTCGAGCAAAAACGGCTGATTTTCGACAAAAGAGATAACACCCCCCCATTACGTCATGCTTTAGAAATGTGGAAAATGGTCCGTTTTCAAATGTTTTATTTTTGAACGTCAGTTCACATTTGTAGGTGGATCATCAGTGTTAGAGCTAAAATTAGCATGTTTAAAGTGATTTTCATGCTTCCAGGGGCTCGGGAAGTTAATTAAATACCATTTGGAGGCATTTAATGTTCGAGCAAAAACGGCTGATTTTCGACAAAAGAGATAACACCCCCCCATTACGTCATGCTTCAGAAATGTGGAAAATGGTCCGTTTTCAAATGTTTTATTTTTGAACGTCAGTTCACATTTGTAGGTGGATCATCAGTGTTAGAGCTAAAATTAGCATGTTTAAAGTGATTTTCATGCTTCCAGGGGCCCAAAACACAAGATTTATGGAATGGTTAAAAGTGCATGAAAATGGCCAATTTACTCACTCTGAGTTCTCAAAAAGGGTTTCTTCACCCCGGGAAGTGAAATAAATACCATTTGGAGGCATTTAATGTTCGAGCAAAAACGGCTGATTTTCGACAAAAGAGATAACACCCCCCCATTACGTCATGCTTCAGAAATGTGGAAAATGGTCCGTTTTCAAATGTTTTATTTTTGAACGTCAGTTCACATTTGTAGGTGGATCATCAGTGTTAGAGCTAAAATTAGCATGTTTAAAGTGATTTTCATGCTTCCAGGGGCTCGGGAAGTTAATTAAATACCATTTGGAGGCATTTAATGTTCGAGCAAAAACGGCTGATTTTCGACAAAAGAGATAACACCCCCCCCCATTACGTCATGCTTCAGAAATGTGGAAAATGGTCCGTTTTCAAATGTTTTATTTTTGAACGTCAGTTCACATTTGTAGGTGGATCATCAGTGTTAGAGCTAAAATTAGCATGTTTAAAGTGATTTTCATGCTTCCAGGGGCTCGGGAAGTTAATTAAATACCATTTGGAGGCATTTAATGTTCGAGCAAAAACGGCTGATTTTCGACAATAGAGATAACACCCCCCCATTACGTCATGCTTCAGAAATGTGGAAAATGGTCCGTTTTCAAATGTTTTATTTTTGAACGTCAGTTCACATTTGTAGGTGGATCATCAGTGTTAGAGCTAAAATTAGCATGTTTAAAGTGATTTTCATGCTTCCAGGGGCTCGGGAAGTTAATTAAATACCATTTGGAGGCATTTAATGTTCGAGCAAAAACGGCTGATTTTCGACAAAAGAGATAACACCCCCCCATTACGTCATGCTTCAGAAATGTGGAAAATGGTCCGTTTTCAAATGTTTTATTTTTGAACGTCAGTTCACATTTGTAGGTGGATCATCAGTGTTAGAGCTAAAATTAGCATGTTTAAAGTGATTTTCATGCTTCCAGGGGCCCAAAACACAAGATTTATGGAATGGTTAAAAGTGCATGAAAATGGCCAATTTACTCACTCTGAGTTCTCAAAAAGGGTTTCTTCACCCCGGGAAGTTAATTAAATACCATTTGGAGGCATTTAATGTTCGAGCAAAAACGGCTGATTTTCGACAAAAGAGATAACACCCCCCCATTACTTCATGCTTCAGAAATGTGGAAAATGGTCCGTTTTCAAATGTTTTATTTTTGAACGTCAGTTCACATTTGTAGGTGGATCATTAGTGTTAGAGCTAAAATTAGCATGTTTAAAGTGATTTTCATGCTTCCAGGGGCTCGGGAAGTTAATTAAATACCATTTGGAGGCATTTAATGTTCGAGCAAAAACGGCTGATTTTCGACAAAAGAGATAACACCCCCCCATTACGTCATGCTTCAGAAATGTGGAAAATGGTCCGTTTTCAAATGTTTTATTTTTGAACGTCAGTTCACATTTGTAGGTGGATCATCCGTGTTAGAGCTAAAATTAGCATGTTTAAAGTGATTTTCATGCTTCCAGGGGCTCGGGAAGTGAAATAAATACCATTTGGAGGCATTTAATGTTCGAGCAAAAACGGCTGATTTTCGACAAAAGAGATAACACTTCCCCATTACGTCATGCTTCAGAAATGTGGAAAATGGTCCGTTTTCAAATGTTTTATTTTTGAACGTCAGTTCACATTTGTAGGTGGATCATCAGTGTTAGAGCTAAAATTAGCATGTTTAAAGTGATTTTCATGCTTCCAGGGGCTCGGAAAGTTAATTAAATACCATTTGGAGGCATTTAATGTTCGAGCAAAAACGGCTGATTTTCGACAAAAGAGATAACACCCCCCCATTACGTCATGCTTCAGAAATGTGGAAAATGGTCCGTTTTCAAATGTTTTATTTTTGAACGTCAGTTCACATTTGTAGGTGGATCATCAGTGTTAGAGCTAAAATTAGCATGTTTAAAGTGATTTTCATGCTTCCAGGGGCCCAAAACACAAGATTAATGGAATGGTTAAAAGTGCATGAAAATGGCCAATTTACTCACTCTGAGTTCTCAAAAAGGGTTTCTTCACCCCGGGAAGTGAAATAAATACCATTTGAAGGCATTTAATGTTCGAGCAAAAACGGCTGATTTTCGACAAAAGAGATAACACCCCCCCATTACGTCATGCTTCAGAAATGTGGAAAATGGTCCGTTTTCAAATGTTTTATTTTTGAACGTCAGTTCACATTTGTAGGTGGATCATCAGTGTTAGAGCTAAAATTAGCATGTTTAAAGTGATTTTCATGCTTCCAGGGGCCCAAAACACAAGATTTATGGAATGGTTAAAAGTGCATGAAAATGGCCAATTTACTCACTCTGAGTTCTCAAAAAGGGTTTCTTCACCCCGGGAAGTTAATTAAATACCATTTGGAGGCATTTAATGTTCGAGCAAAAACGGCTGATTTTCGACAAAAGAGATAACACCCCCCCATTACGTCATGCTTCAGAAATGTGGAAAATGGTCCGTTTTCAAATGTTTTATTTTTGAACGTCAGTTCACATTTGTAGGTGGATCATCAGTGTTAGAGCTAAAATTAGCATGTTTAAAGTGATTTTCATGCTTCCAGGGGCTCGGGAAGTTAATTAAATACCATTTGGAGGCATTTAATGTTCGAGCAAAAACGGCTGATTTTCGACAAAAGAGATAACACCCCCCCATTACGTCATGCTTCAGAAATGTGGAAAATGGTCCGTTTTCAAATGTTTTATTTTTGAACGTCAGTTCACATTTGTAGGTGGATCATCAGTGTTAGAGCTAAAATTAGCATGTTTAAAGTGATTTTCATGCTTCCAGGGGCTCGGGAAGTGAAATAAATACCATTTGGAGGCATTTAATGTTCGCGCAAAAACGGCTGATTTTCGACAAAAGAGATAACACCCCCCCATTACGTCATGCTTGAGAAATGTGGAAAATGGTCCGTTTTCAAATGTTTTATTTTTGAACGTCAGTTCACATTTGTAGGTGGATCATCAGTGTTAGAGCTAAAATTAGCATGTTTAAAGTGATTTTCATGCTTCCAGGGGCTCGGGAAGTGAAATAAATACCATTTGGAGGCATTTAATGTTCGAGCAAAAACGGCTGATTTTCGACAAAAGAGATAACACCCCCCCATTACGTCATGCTTCAGAAATGTGGAAAATGGTCCGTTTTCAAATGTTTTATTTTTGAACGTCAGTTCACATTTGTAGGTGGATCATCAGTGTTAGAGCTAAAATTAGCATGTTTAAAGTGATTTTCATGCTTCCAGGTGCTCGGGAAGTTAATTAAATACCATTTGGAGGCATTTAATGTTCGAGCAAAAACGGCTGATTTTCGACAAAAGAGATAACACCCCCCCATTACGTCATGCTTCAGAAATGTGGAAAATGGTCCGTTTTCAAATGTTTTATTTTTGAACGTCAGTTCACATTTGTAGGTGGATCATCAGTGTTAGAGCTAAAATTAGCATGTTTAAAGTGATTTTCATGCTTCCAGGGGCCCAAAACACAAGATTTATGGAATGGTTAAAAGTGCATGAAAATGGCCAATTTACTCACTCTGAGTTCTCAAAAAGGGTTTCTTCACCCCGGGAAGTTAATTAAATACCATTTGGAGGCATTTAATGTTCGAGCAAAAACGGCTGATTTTCGACAAAAGAGATAACACCCCCCCATTACGTCATGCTTCAGAAATGTGGAAAATGGTCCGTTTTCAAATGTTTTATTTTTGTACGTCAGTTCACATTTGTAGGTGGATCATCAGTGTTAGAGCTAAAATTAGCATGTTTAAAGTGATTTTCATGCTTCCAGGGGCTCGGGAAGTTAATTAAATACCATTTGGAGGCATTTAATGTTCGAGCAAAAACGGCTGATTTTCGACAAAAGAGATAACACCCCCCCATTACGTCATGCTTCAGAAATGTGGAAAATGGTCCGTTTTTAAATGTTTTATTTTTGAACGTCAGTTCACATTTGTAGGTGGATCATCAGTGTTAGAGCTAAAATTAGCATGTTTAAAGTGATTTTCATGCTTCCAGGGGCCCAAAACACAAGATTTATGGAATGGTTAAAAGTGCATGAAAATGGCCAATTTACTCACTCTGAGTTCTCAAAAAGGGTTTCTTCACCCCGGGAAGTTAATTAAATACCATTTGGAGGCATTTAATGTTCGAGCAAAAACGGCTGATTTTCGACAAAAGAGATAACACCCCCCCATTACGTCATGCTTCAGAAATGTGGAAAATGGTCCGTTTTCAAATGTTTTATTTTTGAACGTCAGTTCACATTTGTAGGTGGATCATCAGTGTTAGAGCTAAAATTAGCATGTTTAAAGTGATTTTCATGCTTCCAGGGGCTCGGGAAGTTAATTAAATACCATTTGGAGGCATTTAATGTTCGAGCAAAAACTGCTGATTTTCGACAAAAGAGATAACACCCCCCCATTACGTCATGCTTCAGAAATGTGGAAAATGGTCCGTTTTCAAATGTTTTATTTTTGAACGTCAGTTCACATTTGTAGGTGGATCATCAGTGTTAGAGCTAAAATTAGCATGTTTAAAGTGATTTTCATGCTTCCAGGGGCTCGGGAAGTGAATTAAATACCATTTGGAGGCATTTAATGTTCGAGCAAAAACGGCTGATTTTCGACAAAAGAGATAACACCCCCCCATTACGTCATGCTTCAGAAATGTGGAAAATGGTCCGTTTTCAAATGTTTTATTTTTGAACGTCAGTTCACATTTGTAGGTGGATCATCAGTGTTAGAGCTAAAATTAGCATGTTTAAAGTGATTTTCATGCTTCCAGGGGCTCGGGAAGTTAATTAAATACCATTTGGAGGCATTTAATGTTCAAGCAAAAACGGCTGATTTTCGACAAAAGAGATAACACCCCCCCATTACGTCATGCTTCAGAAATGTGGAAAATGGTCCGTTTTCAAATGTTTTATTTTTGAATGTCAGTTCACATTTGTAGGTGGATCATCAGTGTTAGAGCTAAAATTAGCATGTTTAAAGTGATTTTCATGCTTCCAGGGGCTCGGGAAGTTAATTAAATACCATTTGGAGGCATTTAATGTTCGAGCAAAAACGGCTGATTTTCGACAAAAGTGATAACACCCCCCCATTACGTCATTCTTCAGAAATGTGGAAAATGGTCCGTTTTCAAATGTTTTATTTTTGAACGTCAGTTCACATTTGTAGGTGGATCATCAGTGTTAGAGCTAAAATTAGCATGTTTAAAGTGATTTTCATGCTTCCAGGGGCCCAAAACACAAGATTTATGGAATGGTTAAAAGTGCATGAAAATGGCCAATTTACTCACTCTGAGTTCTCAAAAAGGGTTTCTTCACCCCGGGAAGTTAATTAAATACCATTTGGAGGCATTTAATGTTCGAGCAAAAACGGCTGATTTTCGACAAAAGAGATAACACCCCCCCATTACGTCATGCTTCAGAAATGTGGAAAATGGTCCGTTTTCAAATGTTTTATTTTTGAACGTCAGTTCACATTTGTAGGTGGATCATCAGTGTTAGAGCTAAAATTAGCATGTTTAAAGTGATTTTCATGCTTCCAGGGGCTCGGGAAGTTAATTAAATACCATTTGGAGGCATTTGATGTTCGAGCAAAAACGGCTGATTTTCGACAAAAGAGATAACACCCCCCCATTACGTCATGCTTCAGAAATGTGGAAAATGGTCCGTTTTCAAATGTTTTATTTTTGAACGTCAGTTCACATTTGTAGGTGGATCATCAGTGTTAGAGCTAAAATTAGCATGTTTAAAGTGATTTTCATGCTTCCAGGGGCCCAAAACACAAGATTTATGGAATAGTTAAAAGTGCATGAAAATGGCCAATTTACTCACTCTGAGTTCTCAAAAAGGGTTTCTTCACCCCGGGAAGTTAATTAAATACCATTTGGAGGCATTTAATGTTCGAGCAAAAACGGCTGATTTTCGACAAAAGAGATAACACCCCCCCATTACGTCATGCTTCAGAAATGTGGAAAATGGTCCGTTTTCAAATGTTTTATTTTTGAACGTCAGTTCACATTTGTAGGTGGATCATCAGTGTTAGAGCTAAAATTAGCATGTTTAAAGTGATTTTCATGCTTCCAGGGGCTCGGGAAGTTAATTAAATACCATTGGAGGCATTTAATGTTCGAGCAAAATTGGCTGATTTTCGACAAAAGAGATAACACCCCCCCATTACGTCATGCTTCAGAAATGTGGAAAATGGTCCGTTTTCAAATGTTTTATTTTTGAACGTCAGTTCACATTTGTAGGTGGATCATCAGTGTTAGAGCTAAAATTAGCATGGTTAAAGTGATTTTCATGCTTCCAGGGGCTCGGGAAGTTAATTAAATACCATTTGGAGGCATTTAATGTTCGAGCAAAAACGGCTGATTTTCGACAAAAGAGATAACACCCCCCCATTACGTCATGCTTCAGAAATGTGGAAAATGGTCCGTTTTCAAATGTTTTATTTTTGAACGTCAGTTCACATTTGTAGGTGGATCATCAGTGTTAGAGCTAAAATTAGCATGTTTAAAGTGATTTTCATGCTTCCAGGGGCTCGGGAAGTTAATTAAATACCATTTGGAGGCATTTAATGTTCGAGCAAAAACGGCTGATTTTCGACAATAGAGATAACACCCCCCCATTACGTCATGCTTCAGAAATGTGGAAAATGGTCCGTTTTCAAATGTTTTATTTTTGAACGTCAGTTCACATTTGTAGGTGGATCATCAGTGTTAGAGCTAAAATTAGCATGTTTAAAGTGATTTTCATGCTTCCAGGGGCTCGGGAAGTGAAATAAATACAATTTGGAGGCATTTAATGTTCGAGCAAAAACGGCTGATTTTCGACAAAAGAGATAACACCCCCCCCATTACGTCATGCTTCAGAAATGTGGAAAATGGTCCGTTTTCAAATGTTTTATTTTTGAACGTCAGTTCACATTTGTAGGTGGATCATCAGTGTTAGAGCTAAAATTAGCATGTTTAAAGTGATTTTCATGCTTCCAGGGGCTCGGGAAGTTAATTAAATACCATTTGGAGGCATTTAATGTTCGAGCAAAAACGGCTGATTTTCGACATAAGAGATAACACCCCCCCATTACGTCATGCTTCAGAAATGTGGAAAATGGTCCGTTTTCAAATGTTTTATTTTTGAACGTCAGTTCACATTTGTAGGTGGATCATCAGTGTTAGAGCTAAAATTAGCATGTTTAAAGTGATTTTCATGCTTCCAGGGGCCCAAAACACAAGATTTATGGAATGGTTAAAAGTGCATGAAAATGGCCAATTTACTCACTCTGAGTTCTCAAAAAGGGTTTCTTCACCCCGGGAAGTTAATTAAATACCATTTGGAGGCATTTAATGTTCGAGCGAAAACGGCTGATTTTCGACAAAAGAGATAACACCCCCCCATTATGTCATGCTTCAGAAATGTGGAAAATGGTCCGTTTTCAAATGTTTTATTTTTGAACGTCAGTTCACATTTGTAGGTGGATCATCAGGGTTAGAGCTAAAATTAGCATGTTTAAAGTGATTTTCATGCTTCCAGGGGCTCGGGAAGTTAATTAAATACCATTTGGAGGCATTTAATGTTCGAGCAAAAACGGCTGATTTTCGACAAAAGAGATAACACCCCCCCATTACGTCATGCTTCAGAAATGTGGAAAATGGTCCGTTTTCAAATGTTTTATTTTTGAACGTCAGTTCACATTTGTAGGTGGATCATCAGTGTTAGAGCTAAAATTAGCATGTTTAAAGTGATTTTCATGCTTCCAGGGGCCCAAAACACAAGATTTATGGAATGGTTAAAAGTGCATGAAAATGGCCAATTTACTCACTCTGAGTTCTCAAAAAGGGTTTCTTCACCCCGGGAAGTTAATTAAATACCATTTGGAGGCATTTAATGTTCGAGCAAAAACGGCTGATTTTCGACAAAAGAGATAACACCCCCCCATTACGTCATGCTTCAGAAATGTGGAAAATGGTCCGTTTTCAAATGTTTTATTTTTGAACGTCAGTTCACATTTGTAGGTGGATCATCAGTGTTAGAGCTAAAATTAGCATGTTTAAAGTGATTTTCATGCTTCCAGGGGCTCGGGAAGTTAATTAAATACCATTTGGAGGCATTTAATGTTCGAGCAAAAACGGCTGATTTTCGACAAAAGAGATAACACCCCCCCATTACGTCATGCTTCAGAAATGTGGAAAATGGTCCGTTTTCAAATGTTTTATTTTTGAACGTCAGTTCACATTTGTAGGTGGATCATCAGTGTTAGAGCTAAAATTAGCATGTTTAAAGTGATTTTCATGCTTCCAGGGGCTCGGGAAGTGAAATAAATACCATTTGGAGGCATTTAATGTTCGAGCAAAAACGGCTGATTTTCGACAAAAGAGATAACACCCCCCCATTACGTCATGCTTCAGAAATGTGGAAAATGGTCCATTTTCAAATGTTTTATTTTTGAACGTCAGTTCACATTTGTAGGTGGATCATCAGTGTTAGAGCTAAAATTAGCATGTTTAAAGTGATTTTCATGCTTCCAGGGGCCCAAAACACAAGATTTATGGAATGGTTAAAAGTGCATGAAAATGGCCAATTTACTCACTCTGAGTTCTCAAAAAGGGTTTCTTCACCCCGGGAAGTTAATTAAATACCATTTGGAGGCATTTAATGTTCGAGCAAAAACGGCTGATTTTCGACAAAAGAGATAACACCCCCCCATTACGTCATGCTTCAGAAATGTGGAAAATGGTCCGTTTTCAAATGTTTTATTTTTGAACGTCAGTTCACATTTGTAGGTGGATCATCAGTGTTAGAGCTAAAATTAGCATGTTTAAAGTGATTTTCATGCTTCCAGGGGCTCGGGAAGTTAATTAAATACCATTTGGAGGCATTTAATGTTCGAGCAAAAATGGCTGATTTTCGACAAAAGAGATAACACCCCCCCATTACGTCATGCTTCAGAAATGTGGAAAATGGTCCGTTTTCAAATGTTTTATTTTTGAACGTCAGTTCACATTTGTAGGTGGATCATCAGTGTTAGAGCTAAAATTAGCATGTTTAAAGTGATTTTCATGCTTCCTGGGGCTCGGGAAGTTAATTAAATACCATTTGGAGGCATTTAATGTTCGAGCAAAAACGGCTGATTTTCGACAAAAGAGATAACACCCCCCATTACGTCATGCTTCAGAAATGTGGAAAATGGTCCGTTTTCAAATGTTTTATTTTTGAACGTCAGTTCACATTTGTAGGTGGATCATCAGTGTTAGAGCTAAAATTAGCATGTTTAAAGTGATTTTCATGCTTCCAGGGGCCCAAAACACAAGATTTATGGAATGGTTAAAAGTGCATGAAAATGGCCAATTTACTCACTCTGAGTTCTCAAAAAGGGTTTCTTCACCCCGGGAAGTTAATTAAATACCATTTGGAGGCATTTAATGTTCGAGCAAAAACGGCTGATTTTCGACAAAAGAGATAACACCCCCCCATTACGTCATGCTTCAGAAATGTGGAAAATGGTCCGTTTTCAAATGTTTTATTTTTGAACGTCAGTTCACATTTGTAGGTGGATCATCAGTGTTAGAGCTAAAATTAGCATGTTTAAAGTGATTTTCATGCTTCCAGGGGCTCGGGAAGTTAATTAAATACCATTTGGAGGCATTTAATGTTCGAGCAAAAACGGCTGATTTTCGACAAAAGAGATAACACCCCCCCATTACGTCATGCTTCAGAAATGTGGAAAATGGTCCGTTTTCAAATGTTTTATTTTTGAACGTCAGTTCACATTTGTAGGTGGATCATCAGTGTTAGAGCTAAAATTAGCATGTTTAAAGTGATTTTCATGCTTCCAGGGGCCCAAAACACAAGATTTATGGAATGGTTAAAAGTGCATGAAAATGGCCAATTTACTCACTCTGAGTTCTCAAAAAGGGTTTCTTCACCCCGGGAAGTAAAATAAATACCATTTGGAGGCATTTAATGTTCGAGCAAAAACGGCTGATTTTCGACAAAAGAGATAACACCCCCCCATTACGTCATGCTTCAGAAATGTGGAAAATGGTCCGTTTTCAAATGTTTTATTTTTGAACGTCAGTTCACATTTGTAGGTGGATCATCAGTGTTAGAGCTAAAATTAGCATGTTTAAAGTGATTTTCATGCTTCCAGGGGCTCGGGAAGTTAATTAAATACCATTTGGAGGCATTTAATGTTCGAGCAAAAACGGCTGATTTTCGACAAAAGAGATAACACCCCCCCCATTACGTCATGCTTCAGAAATGTGGAAAATGGTCCGTTTTCAAATGTTTTATTTTTGAACGTCAGTTCACATTTGTAGGTGGATCATCAGTGTTAGAGCTAAAATTAGCATGTTTAAAGTGATTTTCATGCTTCCAGGGGCTCGGGAAGTGAAATAAATACCATTTGGAGGCATTTAATGTTCGAGCAAAAACGGCTGATTTTCGACAAAAGAGATAACACCCCCCCATTACGTCATGCTTCAGAAATGTGGAAAATGGTCCGTTTTCAAATGTTTTATTTTTGAACGTCAGTTCACATTTGTAGGTGGATCATCAGTGTTAGAGCTAAAATTAGCATGTTTAAAGTGATTTTCATGCTTCCAGGGGCCCAAAACACAAGATTTATGGAATGGTTAAAAGTGCATGAAAATGGCCAATTTACTCACTCTGAGTTCTCAAAAAGGGTTTCTTCACCCCGGGAAGTTAATTAAATACCATTTGGAGGCATTTAATGTTCGAGCAAAAACGCCTGATTTTCGACAAAAGAGATAACACCCCCCCCATTACGTCATGCTTCAGAAATGTGGAAAATGGTCCGTTTTCAAATGTTTTATTTTTGAACGTCAGTTCACATTTGTAGGTGGATCATCAGTGTTAGAGCTAAAATTAGCATGTTTAAAGTGATTTTCATGCTTCCAGGGGCTCGGGAAGTTAATTAAATAGCATTTGGAGGCATTTAATGTTCGAGCAAAAACGGCTGATTTTCGACAAAAGAGATAACACCCCCCCATTACGTCATGCTTCAGAAATGTGGAAAATGGTCCGTTTTCAAATGTTTTATTTTTGAACGTCAGTTCACATTTGTAGGTGGATCATCAGTGTTAGAGCTAAAATTAGCATGTTTAAAGTGATTTTCATGCTTCCAGGGGCTCGGGAAGTGAAATAAATACCATTTGGAGGCATTTAATGTTCGAGCAAAAACGGCTGATTTTCGACAAAAGAGATAACACCCCCCCATTACGTCATGCTTCAGAAATGTGGAAAATGGTCCGTTTTCAAATGTTTTATTTTTGAACGTCAGTTCACATTTGTAGGTGGATCATCAGTGTTAGAGCTAAAATTAGCATGTTTAAAGTGATTTTCATGCTTCCAGGGGCTCGGGAAGTGAAATAAATACCATTTGGAGGCATTTAATGTTCGAGCAAAAACGGCTGATTTTCGACAAAAGAGATAACACCCCCCCATTACGTCATGCTTCAGAAATGTGGAAAATGGTCAGTTTTCAAATGTTTTATTTTTGAACGTCAGTTCACATTTGTAGGTGGATCATCAGTGTTAGAGCTAAAATTAGCATGTTTAAAGTGATTTTCATGCTTCCAGGGGCTCGGGAAGTTAATTAAATACCATTTGGAGGCATTTAATGTTCGAGCAAAAACGGCTGATTTTCGACAAAAGAGATAACACCCCCCCATTACGTCATGCTTCAGAAATGTGGAAAATGGTCCGTTTTCAAATGTTTTATTTTTGAACGTCAGTTCACATTTGTAGGTGGATCATCAGTGTTAGAGCTAAAATTAGCATGTTTAAAGTGATTTTCATGCTTCCAGGGGCCCAAAACACAAGATTTATGGAATGGTTAAAAGTGCATGAAAATGGCCAATTTACTCACTCTGAGTTCTCAAAAAGGGTTTCTTCACCCCGGGAAGTTAATTAAATACCATTTGGAGGCATTTAATGTTCGAGCAAAAACGGCTGATTTTCGACAAAAGAGATAACACCCCCCCATTACTTCATGCTTCAGAAATGTGGAAAATGGTCCGTTTTCAAATGTTTTATTTTTGAACGTCAGTTCACATTTGTAGGTGGATCATTAGTGTTAGAGCTAAAATTAGCATGTTTAAAGTGATTTTCATGCTTCCAGGGGCTCGGGAAGTTAATTAAATACCATTTGGAGGCATTTAATGTTCGAGCAAAAACGGCTGATTTTCGACAAAAGAGATAACACCCCCCCATTACGTCATGCTTCAGAAATGTGGAAAATGGTCCGTTTTCAAATGTTTTATTTTTGAACGTCAGTTCACATTTGTAGGTGGATCATCCGTGTTAGAGCTAAAATTAGCATGTTTAAAGTGATTTTCATGCTTCCAGGGGCTCGGGAAGTGAAATAAATACCATTTGGAGGCATTTAATGTTCGAGCAAAAACGGCTGATTTTCGACAAAAGAGATAACACTTCCCCATTACGTCATGCTTCAGAAATGTGGAAAATGGTCCGTTTTCAAATGTTTTATTTTTGAACGTCAGTTCACATTTGTAGGTGGATCATCAGTGTTAGAGCTAAAATTAGCATGTTTAAAGTGATTTTCATGCTTCCAGGGGCTCGGAAAGTTAATTAAATACCATTTGGAGGCATTTAATGTTCGAGCAAAAACGGCTGATTTTCGACAAAAGAGATAACACCCCCCCATTACGTCATGCTTCAGAAATGTGGAAAATGGTCCGTTTTCAAATGTTTTATTTTTGAACGTCAGTTCACATTTGTAGGTGGATCATCAGTGTTAGAGCTAAAATTAGCATGTTTAAAGTGATTTTCATGCTTCCAGGGGCCCAAAACACAAGATTAATGGAATGGTTAAAAGTGCATGAAAATGGCCAATTTACTCACTCTGAGTTCTCAAAAAGGGTTTCTTCACCCCGGGAAGTGAAATAAATACCATTTGAAGGCATTTAATGTTCGAGCAAAAACGGCTGATTTTCGACAAAAGAGATAACACCCCCCCATTACGTCATGCTTCAGAAATGTGGAAAATGGTCCGTTTTCAAATGTTTTATTTTTGAACGTCAGTTCACATTTGTAGGTGGATCATCAGTGTTAGAGCTAAAATTAGCATGTTTAAAGTGATTTTCATGCTTCCAGGGGCCCAAAACACAAGATTTATGGAATGGTTAAAAGTGCATGAAAATGGCCAATTTACTCACTCTGAGTTCTCAAAAAGGGTTTCTTCACCCCGGGAAGTTAATTAAATACCATTTGGAGGCATTTAATGTTCGAGCAAAAACGGCTGATTTTCGACAAAAGAGATAACACCCCCCCATTACGTCATGCTTCAGAAATGTGGAAAATGGTCCGTTTTCAAATGTTTTATTTTTGAACGTCAGTTCACATTTGTAGGTGGATCATCAGTGTTAGAGCTAAAATTAGCATGTTTAAAGTGATTTTCATGCTTCCAGGGGCTCGGGAAGTTAATTAAATACCATTTGGAGGCATTTAATGTTCGAGCAAAAACGGCTGATTTTCGACAAAAGAGATAACACCCCCCCATTACGTCATGCTTCAGAAATGTGGAAAATGGTCCGTTTTCAAATGTTTTATTTTTGAACGTCAGTTCACATTTGTAGGTGGATCATCAGTGTTAGAGCTAAAATTAGCATGTTTAAAGTGATTTTCATGCTTCCAGGGGCTCGGGAAGTGAAATAAATACCATTTGGAGGCATTTAATGTTCGCGCAAAAACGGCTGATTTTCGACAAAAGAGATAACACCCCCCCATTACGTCATGCTTGAGAAATGTGGAAAATGGTCCGTTTTCAAATGTTTTATTTTTGAACGTCAGTTCACATTTGTAGGTGGATCATCAGTGTTAGAGCTAAAATTAGCATGTTTAAAGTGATTTTCATGCTTCCAGGGGCTCGGGAAGTGAAATAAATACCATTTGGAGGCATTTAATGTTCGAGCAAAAACGGCTGATTTTCGACAAAAGAGATAACACCCCCCCATTACGTCATGCTTCAGAAATGTGGAAAATGGTCCGTTTTCAAATGTTTTATTTTTGAACGTCAGTTCACATTTGTAGGTGGATCATCAGTGTTAGAGCTAAAATTAGCATGTTTAAAGTGATTTTCATGCTTCCAGGTGCTCGGGAAGTTAATTAAATACCATTTGGAGGCATTTAATGTTCGAGCAAAAACGGCTGATTTTCGACAAAAGAGATAACACCCCCCCATTACGTCATGCTTCAGAAATGTGGAAAATGGTCCGTTTTCAAATGTTTTATTTTTGAACGTCAGTTCACATTTGTAGGTGGATCATCAGTGTTAGAGCTAAAATTAGCATGTTTAAAGTGATTTTCATGCTTCCAGGGGCCCAAAACACAAGATTTATGGAATGGTTAAAAGTGCATGAAAATGGCCAATTTACTCACTCTGAGTTCTCAAAAAGGGTTTCTTCACCCCGGGAAGTTAATTAAATACCATTTGGAGGCATTTAATGTTCGAGCAAAAACGGCTGATTTTCGACAAAAGAGATAACACCCCCCCATTACGTCATGCTTCAGAAATGTGGAAAATGGTCCGTTTTCAAATGTTTTATTTTTGTACGTCAGTTCACATTTGTAGGTGGATCATCAGTGTTAGAGCTAAAATTAGCATGTTTAAAGTGATTTTCATGCTTCCAGGGGCTCGGGAAGTTAATTAAATACCATTTGGAGGCATTTAATGTTCGAGCAAAAACGGCTGATTTTCGACAAAAGAGATAACACCCCCCCATTACGTCATGCTTCAGAAATGTGGAAAATGGTCCGTTTTTAAATGTTTTATTTTTGAACGTCAGTTCACATTTGTAGGTGGATCATCAGTGTTAGAGCTAAAATTAGCATGTTTAAAGTGATTTTCATGCTTCCAGGGGCCCAAAACACAAGATTTATGGAATGGTTAAAAGTGCATGAAAATGGCCAATTTACTCACTCTGAGTTCTCAAAAAGGGTTTCTTCACCCCGGGAAGTTAATTAAATACCATTTGGAGGCATTTAATGTTCGAGCAAAAACGGCTGATTTTCGACAAAAGAGATAACACCCCCCCATTACGTCATGCTTCAGAAATGTGGAAAATGGTCCGTTTTCAAATGTTTTATTTTTGAACGTCAGTTCACATTTGTAGGTGGATCATCAGTGTTAGAGCTAAAATTAGCATGTTTAAAGTGATTTTCATGCTTCCAGGGGCTCGGGAAGTTAATTAAATACCATTTGGAGGCATTTAATGTTCGAGCAAAAACTGCTGATTTTCGACAAAAGAGATAACACGCCCCCATTACGTCATGCTTCAGAAATGTGGAAAATGGTCCGTTTTCAAATGTTTTATTTTTGAACGTCAGTTCACATTTGTAGGTGGATCATCAGTGTTAGAGCTAAAATTAGCATGTTTAAAGTGATTTTCATGCTTCCAGGGGCTCGGGAAGTGAATTAAATACCATTTGGAGGCATTTAATGTTCGAGCAAAAACGGCTGATTTTCGACAAAAGAGATAACACCCCCCCATTACGTCATGCTTCAGAAATGTGGAAAATGGTCCGTTTTCAAATGTTTTATTTTTGAACGTCAGTTCACATTTGTAGGTGGATCATCAGTGTTAGAGCTAAAATTAGCATGTTTAAAGTGATTTTCATGCTTCCAGGGGCTCGGGAAGTTAATTAAATACCATTTGGAGGCATTTAATGTTCAAGCAAAAACGGCTGATTTTCGACAAAAGAGATAACACCCCCCCATTACGTCATGCTTCAGAAATGTGGAAAATGGTCCGTTTTCAAATGTTTTATTTTTGAATGTCAGTTCACATTTGTAGGTGGATCATCAGTGTTAGAGCTAAAATTAGCATGTTTAAAGTGATTTTCATGCTTCCAGGGGCTCGGGAAGTTAATTAAATACCATTTGGAGGCATTTAATGTTCGAGCAAAAACGGCTGATTTTCGACAAAAGTGATAACACCCCCCCATTACGTCATTCTTCAGAAATGTGGAAAATGGTCCGTTTTCAAATGTTTTATTTTTGAACGTCAGTTCACATTTGTAGGTGGATCATCAGTGTTAGAGCTAAAATTAGCATGTTTAAAGTGATTTTCATGCTTCCAGGGGCCCAAAACACAAGATTTATGGAATGGTTAAAAGTGCATGAAAATGGCCAATTTACTCACTCTGAGTTCTCAAAAAGGGTTTCTTCACCCCGGGAAGTTAATTAAATACCATTTGGAGGCATTTAATGTTCGAGCAAAAACGGCTGATTTTCGACAAAAGAGATAACACCCCCCCATTACGTCATGCTTCAGAAATGTGGAAAATGGTCCGTTTTCAAATGTTTTATTTTTGAACGTCAGTTCACATTTGTAGGTGGATCATCAGTGTTAGAGCTAAAATTAGCATGTTTAAAGTGATTTTCATGCTTCCAGGGGCTCGGGAAGTTAATTAAATACCATTTGGAGGCATTTAATGTTCGAGCAAAAACGGCTGATTTTCGACAAAAGAGATAACACCCCCCCATTACGTCATGCTTCAGAAATGTGGAAAATGGTCCGTTTTCAAATGTTTTATTTTTGAACGTCAGTTCACATTTGTAGGTGGATCATCAGTGTTAGAGCTAAAATTAGCATGTTTAAAGTGATTTTCATGCTTCCAGGGGCCCAAAACACAAGATTTATGGAATAGTTAAAAGTGCATGAAAATGGCCAATTTACTCACTCTGAGTTCTCAAAAAGGGTTTCTTCACCCCGGGAAGTTAATTAAATACCATTTGGAGGCATTTAATGTTCGAGCAAAAACGGCTGATTTTCGACAAAAGAGATAACACCCCCCCATTACGTCATGCTTCAGAAATGTGGAAAATGGTCCGTTTTCAAATGTTTTATTTTTGAACGTCAGTTCACATTTGTAGGTGGATCATCAGTGTTAGAGCTAAAATTAGCATGTTTAAAGTGATTTTCATGCTTCCAGGGGCTCGGGAAGTTAATTAAATACCATTGGAGGCATTTAATGTTCGAGCAAAATTGGCTGATTTTCGACAAAAGAGATAACACCCCCCCATTACGTCATGCTTCAGAAATGTGGAAAATGGTCCGTTTTCAAATGTTTTATTTTTGAACGTCAGTTCACATTTGTAGGTGGATCATCAGTGTTAGAGCTAAAATTAGCATGGTTAAAGTGATTTTCATGCTTCCAGGGGCTCGGGAAGTTAATTAAATACCATTTGGAGGCATTTAATGTTCGAGCAAAAACGGCTGATTTTCGACAAAAGAGATAACACCCCCCCATTACGTCATGCTTCAGAAATGTGGAAAATGGTCCGTTTTCAAATGTTTTATTTTTGAACGTCAGTTCACATTTGTAGGTGGATCATCAGTGTTAGAGCTAAAATTAGCATGTTTAAAGTGATTTTCATGCTTCCAGGGGCTCGGGAAGTTAATTAAATACCATTTGGAGGCATTTAATGTTCGAGCAAAAACGGCTGATTTTCGACAATAGAGATAACACCCCCCCATTACGTCATGCTTCAGAAATGTGGAAAATGGCCCGTTTTCAAATGTTTTATTTTTGAATGTCAGTTCACATTTGTAGGTGGATCATCAGTGTTAGAGCTAAAATTAGCATGTTTAAAGTGATTTTCATGCTTCCAGGGGCTCGGGAAGTGAAATAAATACAATTTGGAGGCATTTAATGTTCGAGCAAAAACGGCTGATTTTCGACAAAAGAGATAACACCCCCCCCATTACGTCATGCTTCAGAAATGTGGAAAATGGTCCGTTTTCAAATGTTTTATTTTTGAACGTCAGTTCACATTTGTAGGTGGATCATCAGTGTTAGAGCTAAAATTAGCATGTTTAAAGTGATTTTCATGCTTCCAGGGGCTCGGGAAGTTAATTAAATACCATTTGGAGGCATTTAATGTTCGAGCAAAAACGGCTGATTTTCGACATAAGAGATAACACCCCCCCATTACGTCATGCTTCAGAAATGTGGAAAATGGTCCGTTTTCAAATGTTTTATTTTTGAACGTCAGTTCACATTTGTAGGTGGATCATCAGTGTTAGAGCTAAAATTAGCATGTTTAAAGTGATTTTCATGCTTCCAGGGGCCCAAAACACAAGATTTATGGAATGGTTAAAAGTGCATGAAAATGGCCAATTTACTCACTCTGAGTTCTCAAAAAGGGTCTCTTCACCCCGGGAAGTTAATTAAATACCATTTGGAGGCATTTAATGTTCGAGCGAAAACGGCTGATTTTCGACAAAAGAGATAACACCCCCCCATTATGTCATGCTTCAGAAATGTGGAAAATGGTCCGTTTTCAAATGTTTTATTTTTGAACGTCAGTTCACATTTGTAGGTGGATCATCAGGGTTAGAGCTAAAATTAGCATGTTTAAAGTGATTTTCATGCTTCCAGGGGCTCGGGAAGTTAATTAAATACCATTTGGAGGCATTTAATGTTCGAGCAAAAACGGCTGATTTTCGACAAAAGAGATAACACCCCCCCATTACGTCATGCTTCAGAAATGTGGAAAATGGTCCGTTTTCAAATGTTTTATTTTTGAACGTCAGTTCACATTTGTAGGTGGATCATCAGTGTTAGAGCTAAAATTAGCATGTTTAAAGTGATTTTCATGCTTCCAGGGGCCCAAAACACAAGATTTATGGAATGGTTAAAAGTGCATGAAAATGGCCAATTTACTCACTCTGAGTTCTCAAAAAGGGTTTCTTCACCCCGGGAAGTTAATTAAATACCATTTGGAGGCATTTAATGTTCGAGCAAAAACGGCTGATTTTCGACAAAAGAGATAACACCCCCCCATTACGTCATGCTTCAGAAATGTGGAAAATGGTCCGTTTTCAAATGTTTTATTTTTGAACGTCAGTTCACATTTGTAGGTGGATCATCAGTGTTAGAGCTAAAATTAGCATGTTTAAAGTGATTTTCATGCTTCCAGGGGCTCGGGAAGTTAATTAAATACCATTTGGAGGCATTTAATGTTCGAGCAAAAACGGCTGATTTTCGACAAAAGAGATAACACCCCCCCATTACGTCATGCTTCAGAAATGTGGAAAATGGTCCGTTTTCAAATGTTTTATTTTTGAACGTCAGTTCACATTTGTAGGTGGATCATCAGTGTTAGAGCTAAAATTAGCATGTTTAAAGTGATTTTCATGCTTCCAGGGGCTCGGGAAGTGAAATAAATACCATTTGGAGGCATTTAATGTTCGAGCAAAAACGGCTGATTTTCGACAAAAGAGATAACACCCCCCCATTACGTCATGCTTCAGAAATGTGGAAAATGGTCCATTTTCAAATGTTTTATTTTTGAACGTCAGTTCACATTTGTAGGTGGATCATCAGTGTTAGAGCTAAAATTAGCATGTTTAAAGTGATTTTCATGCTTCCAGGGGCCCAAAACACAAGATTTATGGAATGGTTAAAAGTGCATGAAAATGGCCAATTTACTCACTCTGAGTTCTCAAAAAGGGTTTCTTCACCCCGGGAAGTTAATTAAATACCATTTGGAGGCATTTAATGTTCGAGCAAAAACGGCTGATTTTCGACAAAAGAGATAACACCCCCCCATTACGTCATGCTTCAGAAATGTGGAAAATGGTCCGTTTTCAAATGTTTTATTTTTGAACGTCAGTTCACATTTGTAGGTGGATCATCAGTGTTAGAGCTAAAATTAGCATGTTTAAAGTGATTTTCATGCTTCCAGGGGCTCGGGAAGTTAATTAAATACCATTTGGAGGCATTTAATGTTCGAGCAAAAATGGCTGATTTTCGACAAAAGAGATAACACCCCCCCATTACGTCATGCTTCAGAAATGTGGAAAATGGTCCGTTTTCAAATGTTTTATTTTTGAACGTCAGTTCACATTTGTAGGTGGATCATCAGTGTTAGAGCTAAAATTAGCATGTTTAAAGTGATTTTCATGCTTCCTGGGGCTCGGGAAGTTAATTAAATACCATTTGGAGGCATTTAATGTTCGAGCAAAAACGGCTGATTTTCGACAAAAGAGATAACACCCCCCATTACGTCATGCTTCAGAAATGTGGAAAATGGTCCGTTTTCAAATGTTTTATTTTTGAACGTCAGTTCACATTTGTAGGTGGATCATCAGTGTTAGAGCTAAAATTAGCATGTTTAAAGTGATTTTCATGCTTCCAGGGGCCCAAAACACAAGATTTATGGAATGGTTAAAAGTGCATGAAAATGGCCAATTTACTCACTCTGAGTTCTCAAAAAGGGTTTCTTCACCCCGGGAAGTTAATTAAATACCATTTGGAGGCATTTAATGTTTGAGCAAAAACGGCTGATTTTCGACAAAAGAGATAACACCCCCCCATTACGTCATGCTTCAGAAATGTGGAAAATGGTCCGTTTTCAAATGTTTTATTTTTGAACGTCAGTTCACATTTGTAGGTGGATCATCAGTGTTAGAGCTAAAATTAGCATGTTTAAAGCGATTTTCATGCTTCCAGGGGCCCAAAACACAAGATTTATGGAATGGTTAAAAGTGCATGAAAATGGCCAATTTTACTCACTCTGAGTTCTCAAAAAGGGTTTCTTCACCCCGGGAAGTTAATTAAATACCATTTGGAGGCATTTAATGTTCGAGCAAAAATGGCTGATTTTCGACAAAAGAGATAACACCCCCCCATTACGTCATGCTTCAGAAATGTGGAAAATGGTCCGTTTTCAAATGTTTTATTTTTGAACGTCAGTTCACATTTGTAGGTGGATCATCAGTGTTAGAGCTAAAATTAGCATGTTTAAAGTGATTTTCATGCTTCCAGGGGCTCGGGAAGTTAATTAAATACCATTTGGAGGCATTTAATGTTCGAGCAAAAACGGCTGATTTTCGACAAAAGAGATAACACCCCCCCATTACGTCATGCTTCAGAAATGTGGAAAATGGTCCGTTTTCAAATGTTTTATTTTTGAACGTCAGTTCACATTTGTAGGTGGATCATCAGTGTTAGAGCTAAAATTAGCATGTTTAAAGTGATTTTCATGCTTCCAGGGGCTCGGGAAGTGAAATAAATACCATTTGGAGGCATTTAATGTTCGAGCAAAAACGGCTGATTTTCGACAAAAGAGATAACACCCCCCCATTACGTCATGCTTCAGAAATGTGGAAAATGGTCCGTTTTCAAATGTTTTATTTTTGAACGTCAGTTCACATTTGTAGGTGGATCATCAGTGTTAGAGCTAAAATTAGCATGTTTAAAGTGATTTTCATGCTTCCAGGGGCTCGGGAAGTTAATTAAATACCATTTGGAGGCATTTAATGTTCGAGCAAAAACGGCTGATTTTCGACAAAAGAGATAACACCCCCCCATTACGTCATGCTTCAGAAATGTGGAAAATGGTCCGTTTTCAAATGTTTTATTTTTGAACGTCAGTTCACATTTGTAGGTGGATCATCAGTGTTAGAGCTAAAATTAGCATGTTTAAAGTGATTTTCATGCTTCCAGGGGCTCGGGAAGTTAATTAAATACCATTTGGAGGCATTTAATGTTCGAGCAAAAATGGCTGATTTTCGACCAAAGAGATAACACCCCCCCATTACGTCATGCTTCAGAAATGTGGAAAATGGTCCGTTTTCAAATGTTTTATTTTTGAACGTCAGTTCACATTTGTAGGTGGATCATCAGTGTTAGAGCTAAAATTAGCATGTTTAAAGTGATTTTCATGCTTCCTGGGGCTCGGGAAGTTAATTAAATACCATTTGGAGGCATTTAATGTTCGAGCAAAAACGGCTGATTTTCGACAAAAGAGATAACACCCCCCATTACGTCATGCTTCAGAAATGTGGAAAATGGTCCGTTTTCAAATGTTTTATTTTTGAACGTCAGTTCACATTTGTAGGTGGATCATCAGTGTTAGAGCTAAAATTAGCATGTTTAAAGTGATTTTCATGCTTCCAGGGGCCCAAAACACAAGATTTATGGAATGGTTAAAAGTGCATGAAAATGGCCAATTTACTCACTCTGAGTTCTCAAAAAGGGTTTCTTCACCCCGGGAAGTTAATTAAATACCATTTGGAGGCATTTAATGTTTGAGCAAAAACGGCTGATTTTCGACAAAAGAGATAACACCCCCCCATTACGTCATGCTTCAGAAATGTGGAAAATGGTCCGTTTTCAAATGTTTTATTTTTGAACGTCAGTTCACATTTGTAGGTGGATCATCAGTGTTAGAGCTAAAATTAGCATGTTTAAAGCGATTTTCATGCTTCCAGGGGCCCAAAACACAAGATTTATGGAATGGTTAAAAGTGCATGAAAATGGCCAATTTACTCACTCTGAGTTCTCAAAAAGGGTTTCTTCACCCCGGGAAGTTAATTAAATACCATTTGGAGGCATTTAATGTTCGAGCAAAAATGGCTGATTTTCGACAAAAGAGATAACACCCCCCCATTACGTCATGCTTCAGAAATGTGGAAAATTGTCCGTTTTCAAATGTTTTATTTTTGAACGTCAGTTCACATTTGTAGGTGGATCATCAGTGTTAGAGCTAAAATTAGCATGTTTAAAGTGATTTTCATGCTTCCAGGGGCTCGGGAAGTGAAATAAATACCATTTGGAGGCATTTAATGTTCGCGCAAAAACGGCTGATTTTCTACAAAAGAGATAACACCCCCCCATTACGTCATGCTTCAGAAATGTGGAAAATGGTCTGTTTTCAAATGTTTTATTTTTGAACGTCAGTTCACATTTGTAGGTGGATCATCAGTGTTAGAGCTAAAATTAGCATGTTCAAAGTGATTTTCATGCTTCCAGGGGCTCGGGAAGTGAAATAAATACCATTTGGAGGCATTTAATGTTCGAGCAAAAACGGCTGATTTTCGACAAAAGAGATAACACCCCCCCATTACGTCATGCTTCAGAAATGTGGAAAATGGTCCGTTTTCAAATGTTTTATTTTTGAACGTCAGTTCACATTTGTAGGTGGATCATCAGTGTTAGAGCTAAAATTAGCATGTTTAAAGTGATTTTCATGCTTCCAGGGGCCCAAAACACAAGATTTATGGAATGGTTAAAAGTGCATGAAAATGGCCAATTTACTCACTCTGAGTTCTCAAAAAGGGTTTCTTCACCCCGGGAAGTTAATTAAATACCATTTGGAGGCATTTAATGTTCGAGCAAAAACGGCTGATTTTCGACAAAAGAGATAACACCCCCCCCCATTACGTCATGCTTCAGAAATGTGGAAAATGGTCCGTTTTCAAATGTTTTATTTTTGAACGTCAGTTCACATTTGTAGGTGGATCATCAGTGTTAGAGCTAAAATTAGCATGTTTAAAGTGATTTTCATGCTTCCAGGGGCTCGGGAAGTTAATTAAATACCATTTGGAGGCATTTAATGTTCGAGCAAAAACGGCTGATTTTCGACAAAAGAGATAACACCCCCCCATTACGTCATGCTTCAGAAATGTGGAAAATGGTCCGTTTTCAAATGTTTTATTTTTGAACGTCAGTTCACATTTGTAGGTGGATCATCAGTGTTAGAGCTAAAATTAGCATGTTTAAAGTGATTTTCATGCTTCCATGGGCCCAAAACACAAGATTTATGGAATAGTAAAAAGTGCATGAAAATGGCCAATTTACTCACTCTGAGTTCTCAAAAAGGGTTTCTTCACCCCGGGAAGTTAATTAAATACCATTTGGAGGCATTTAATGTTCGAGCAAAAACGGCTGATTTTCGACAAAAGAGATAACACCCCCCCATTACGTCATGCTTCAGAAATGTGGAAAATGGTCCGTTTTCAAATGTTTTATTTTTGAACGTCAGTTCACATTTGTAGGTGGATCATCAGTGTTAGAGCTAAAATTAGCATGTTTAAAGTGATTTTCATGCTTCCAGGGGCTCGGGAAGTGAAATAAATACCATTTGGAGGCATTTAATGTTCGAGCAAAAACGGCTGATTTTCGACAAAAGAGATAACACCCCCCCATTACGTCATGCTTCAGAAATGTGGAAAATGGTCCGTTTTCAAATGTTTTATTTTTGAACGTCAGTTCACATTTGTAGGTGGATCATCAGTGTTAGAGCTAAAATTAGCATGTTTAAAGTGATTTTCATGCTTCCAGGGGCCCAAAACACAAGATTTATGGAATGGTTAAAAGTGCATGAAAATGGCCAATTTACTCACTCTGAGTTCTCAAAAAGGGTTTCTTCACCCCGGGAAGTTAATTAAATACCATTTGGAGGCATTTAATGTTCGAGCAAAAACGGCTGATTTTCGACAAAAGAGATAACACCCCCCCCATTACGTCATGCTTCAGAAATGTGGAAAATGGTCCGTTTTCAAATGTTTTATTTTTGAACGTCAGTTCACATTTGTAGGTGGATCATCAGTGTTAGAGCTAAAATTAGCATGTTTAAAGTGATTTTCATGCTTCCAGGGGCTCGGGAAGTTAATTAAATACCATTTGGAGGCATTTAATGTTCGAGCAAAAATGGCTGATTTTCGACAAAAGAGATAACACCCCCCCATTACGTCATGCTTCAGAAATGTGGAAAATGGTCCGTTTTCAAATGTTTTATTTTTGAACGTCAGTTCACATTTGTAGGTGGATCATCAGTGTTAGAGCTAAAATTAGCATGTTTAAAGTGATTTTCATGCTTCCTGGGGCTCGGGAAGTTAATTAAATACCATTTGGAGGCATTTAATGTTCGAGCAAAAACGGCTGATTTTCGACAAAAGAGATAACACCCCCCATTACGTCATGCTTCAGAAATGTGGAAAATGGTCCGTTTTCAAATGTTTTATTTTTGAACGTCAGTTCACATTTGTAGGTGGATCATCAGTGTTAGAGCTAAAATTAGCATGTTTAAAGTGATTTTCATGCTTCCAGGGGCCCAAAACACAAGATTTATGGAATGGTTAAAAGTGCATGAAAATGGCCAATTTACTCACTCTGAGTTCTCAAAAAGGGTTTCTTCACCCCGGGAAGTTAATTAAATACCATTTGGAGGCATTTAATGTTTGAGCAAAAACGGCTGATTTTCGACAAAAGAGATAACACCCCCCCATTACGTCATGCTTCAGAAATGTGGAAAATGGTCCGTTTTCAAATGTTTTATTTTTGAACGTCAGTTCACATTTGTAGGTGGATCATCAGTGTTAGAGCTAAAATTAGCATGTTTAAAGCGATTTTCATGCTTCCAGGGGCCCAAAACACAAGATTTATGGAATGGTTAAAAGTGCATGAAAATGGCCAATTTACTCACTCTGAGTTCTCAAAAAGGGTTTCTTCACCCCGGGAAGTTAATTAAATACCATTTGGAGGCATTTAATGTTCGAGCAAAAATGGCAGATTTTCGACAAAAGAGATAACACCCCCCCATTATGTCATGCTTCAGAAATGTGGAAAATGGTCCGTTTTCAAATGTTTTATTTTTGAACGTCAGTTCACATTTGTAGGTGGATCATCAGTGTTAGAGCTAAAATTAGCATGTTTAAAGTGATTTTCATGCTTCCAGGGGCTCGGGAAGTTAATTAAATACCATTTGGAGGCATTTAATGTTCGAGCAAAAACGGCTGATTTTCGACAAAAGAGATAACACCCCCCCATTACGTCATGCTTCAGAAATGTGGAAAATGGTCCGTTTTCAAATGTTTTATTTTTGAACGTCAGTTCACATTTGTAGGTGGATCATCAGTGTTAGAGCTAAAATTAGCATGTTTAAAGTGATTTTCATGCTTCCAGGGGCTCGGGAAGTGAAATAAATACCATTTGGAGGCATTTAATGTTCGAGCAAAAACGGCTGATTTTCGACAAAAGAGATAACACCCCCCCATTACGTCATGCTTCAGAAATGTGGAAAATGGTCCGTTTTCAAATGTTTTATTTTTGAACGTCAGTTCACATTTGTAGGTGGATCATCAGTGTTAGAGCTAAAATTAGCATGTTTAAAGTGATTTTCATGCTTCCAGGGGCTCGGGAAGTTAATTAAATACCATTTGGAGGCATTTAATGTTCGAGCAAAAACGGCTGATTTTCGACAAAAGAGATAACACCCCCCCATTACGTCATGCTTCAGAAATGTGGAAAATGGTCCGTTTTCAAATGTTTTATTTTTGAACGTCAGTTCACATTTGTAGGTGGATCATCAGTGTTAGAGCTAAAATTAGCATGTTTAAAGTGATTTTCATGCTTCCAGGGGCTCGGGAAGTTAATTAAATACCATTTGGAGGCATTTAATGTTCGAGCAAAAATGGCTGATTTTCGACCAAAGAGATAACACCCCCCCATTACGTCATGCTTCAGAAATGTGGAAAATGGTCCGTTTTCAAATGTTTTATTTTTGAACGTCAGTTCACATTTGTAGGTGGATCATCAGTGTTAGAGCTAAAATTAGCATGTTTAAAGTGATTTTCATGCTTCCTGGGGCTCGGGAAGTTAATTAAATACCATTTGGAGGCATTTAATGTTCGAGCAAAAACGGCTGATTTTCGACAAAAGAGATAACACCCCCCATTACGTCATGCTTCAGAAATGTGGAAAATGGTCCGTTTTCAAATGTTTTATTTTTGAACGTCAGTTCACATTTGTAGGTGGATCATCAGTGTTAGAGCTAAAATTAGCATGTTTAAAGTGATTTTCATGCTTCCAGGGGCCCAAAACACAAGATTTATGGAATGGTTAAAAGTGCATGAAAATGGCCAATTTACTCACTCTGAGTTCTCAAAAAGGGTTTCTTCACCCCGGGAAGTTAATTAAATACCATTTGGAGGCATTTAATGTTTGAGCAAAAACGGCTGATTTTCGACAAAAGAGATAACACCCCCCCATTACGTCATGCTTCAGAAATGTGGAAAATGGTCCGTTTTCAAATGTTTTATTTTTGAACGTCAGTTCACATTTGTAGGTGGATCATCAGTGTTAGAGCTAAAATTAGCATGTTTAAAGCGATTTTCATGCTTCCAGGGGCCCAAAACACAAGATTTATGGAATGGTTAAAAGTGCATGAAAATGGCCAATTTACTCACTCTGAGTTCTCAAAAAGGGTTTCTTCACCCCGGGAAGTTAATTAAATACCATTTGGAGGCATTTAATGTTCGAGCAAAAATGGCTGATTTTCGACAAAAGAGATAACACCCCCCCATTACGTCATGCTTCAGAAATGTGGAAAATGGTCCGTTTTCAAATGTTTTATTTTTGAACGTCAGTTCACATTTGTAGGTGGATCATCAGTGTTAGAGCTAAAATTATCATGTTTAAAGTGATTTTCATGCTTCCAGGGGCTCGGGAAGTGAAATAAATACCATTTGGAGGCATTTAATGTTCGAGCAAAAACGGCTGATTTTCGACAAAAGAGATAACACCCCCCCATTACGTCATGCTTCAGAAATGTGGAAAATGGTCTGTTTTCAAATGTTTTATTTTTGAACGTCAGTTCACATTTGTAGGTGGATCATCAGTGTTAGAGCTAAAATTAGCATGTTCAAAGTGATTTTCATGCTTCCAGGGGCTCGGGAAGTGAAATAAATACTATTTGGAGGCATTTAATGTTCGAGCAAAAACGGCTGATTTTCGACAAAAGAGATAACACCCCCCCATTACGTCATGCTTCAGAAATGTGGAAAATGGTCCGTTTTCAAATGTTTTATTTTTGAACGTCAGTTCACATTTGTAGGTGGATCATCAGTGTTAGAGCTAAAATTAGCATGTTTAAAGTGATTTTCATGCTTCCAGGGGCCCAAAACACAAGATTTATGGAATGGTTAAAAGTGCATGAAAATGGCCAATTTACTCACTCTGAGTTCTCAAAAAGGGTTTCTTCACCCCGGGAAGTTAATTAAATACCATTTGGAGGCATTTAATGTTCGAGCAAAAACGGCTGATTTTCGACAAAAGAGATAACACCCCCCCCCATTACGTCATGCTTCAGAAATGTGGAAAATGGTCCGTTTTCAAATGTTTTATTTTTGAACGTCAGTTCACATTTGTAGGTGGATCATCAGTGTTAGAGCTAAAATTAGCATGTTTAAAGTGATTTTCATGCTTCCAGGGGCTCGGGAAGTTAATTAAATACCATTTGGAGGCATTTAATGTTCGAGCAAAAACGGCTGATTTTCGACAAAAGAGATAACACCCCCCCATTACGTCATGCTTCAGAAATGTGGAAAATGGTCCGTTTTCAAATGTTTTATTTTTGAACGTCAGTTCACATTTGTAGGTGGATCATCAGTGTTAGAGCTAAAATTAGCATGTTTAAAGTGATTTTCATGCTTCCATGGGCCCAAAACACAAGATTTATGGAATAGTAAAAAGTGCATGAAAATGGCCAATTTACTCACTCTGAGTTCTCAAAAAGGGTTTCTTCACCCCGGGAAGTTAATTAAATACCATTTGGAGGCATTTAATGTTCGAGCAAAAACGGCTGATTTTCGACAAAAGAGATAACACCCCCCCATTACGTCATGCTTCAGAAATGTGGAAAATGGTCCGTTTTCAAATGTTTTATTTTTGAACGTCAGTTCACATTTGTAGGTGGATCATCAGTGTTAGAGCTAAAATTAGCATGTTTAAAGTGATTTTCATGCTTCCAGGGGCTCGGGAAGTTAATTAAATACCATTTGGAGGCATTTAATGTTCGAGCAAAAACGGCTGATTTTCGACAAAAGAGATAACACCCCCCCATTACGTCATGCTTCAGAAATGTGGAAAATGGTCCGTTTTCAAATGTTTTATTTTTGAACGTCAGTTCACATTTGTAGGTGGATCATCAGTGTTAGAGCTAAAATTAGCATGTTTAAAGTGATTTTCATGCTTCCAGGGGCCCAAAACACAAGATTTATGGAATGGTTAAAAGTGCATGAAAATGGCCAATTTACTCACTCTGAGTTCTCAAAAAGGGTTTCTTCACCCCGGGAAGTGAAATAAATACCATTTGGAGGCATTTAATGTTCGAGCAAAAACGGCTGATTTTCGACAAAAGAGATAACACCCCCCCATTACGTCATGCTTCAGAAATGTGGAAAATGGTCCGTTTTCAAATGTTTTATTTTTGAACGTCAGTTCACATTTGTAGGTGGATCATCAGTGTTAGAGCTAAAATTAGCATGTTTAAAGTGATTTTCATGCTTCCAGGGGCTCGGGAAGTTAATTAAATACCATTTGGAGGCATTTAATGTTCGAGCAAAAACGGCTGATTTTCGACAAAAGAGATAACACCCCCCCCATTACGTCATGCTTCAGAAATGTGGAAAATGGTCCGTTTTCAAATGTTTTATTTTTGAACGTCAGTTCACATTTGTAGGTGGATCATCAGTGTTAGAGCTAAAATTAGCATGTTTAAAGTGATTTTCATGCTTCCAGGGGCTCGGGAAGTTAATTAAATAACATTTGGAGGCATTTAATGTTCGAGCAAAAACGGCTGATTTTCGACAAAAGAGATAACACCCCCCCATTACGTCATGCTTCAGAAATGTGGAAAATGGTCCATTTTCAAATGTTTTATTTTTGAACGTCAGTTCACATTTGTAGGTGGATCATCAGTGTTAGAGCTAAAATTAGCATGTTTAAAGTGATTTTCATGCTTCCAGGGGCTCGGGAAGTTAATTAAATACCATTTGGAGGCATTTAATGTTCGCGCAAAAACGGCTGATTTTCTACAAAAGAGATAACACCCCCCCATTACGTCATGCTTCAGAAATGTGGAAAATGGTCTGTTTTCAAATGTTTTATTTTTGAACGTCAGTTCACATTTGTAGGTGGATCATCAGTGTTAGAGCTACAATTAGCATGTTCAAAGTGATTTTCATGCTTCCAGGGGCTCGGGAAGTTAATTAAATACCATTTGGAGGCATTTAATGTTCGAGCAAAAACGGCTGATTTTCGACAAAAGAGATAACACCCCCCCATTACGTCATGCTTCAGAAATGTGGAAAATGGTCCGTTTTCAAATGTTTTATTTTTGAACGTCAGTTCACATTTGTAGGTGGATCATCAGTGTTAGAGCTAAAATTAGCATGTTTAAAGTGATTTTCATGCTTCCAGGGGCCCAAAACACAAGATTTATGGAATGGTTAAAAGTGCATGAAAATGGCCAATTTACTCACTCTGAGTTCTCAAAAAGGGTTTCTTCACCCCGGGAAGTTAATTAAATACCATTTGGAGGCATTTAATGTTCGGGCAAAAACGGCTGATTTTCGACAAAAGAGATAACACCCCCCCCCATTACGTCATGCTTCAGAAATGTGGAAAATGGTCCGTTTTCAAATGTTTTATTTTTGAACGTCAGTTCACATTTGTAGGTGGATCATCAGTGTTAGAGCTAAAATTAGCATGTTTAAAGTGATTTTCATGCTTCCAGGGGCTCGGGAAGTTAATTAAATACCATTTGGAGGCATTTAATGTTCGAGCAAAAACGGCTGATTTTCGACAAAAGAGATAACACCCCCCCATTACGTCATGCTTCCGAAATGTGGAAAATGGTCCGTTTTCAAATGTTTTATTTTTGAACGTCAGTTCACATTTGTAGGTGGATCATCAGTGTTAGAGCTAAAATTAGCATGTTTAAAGTGATTTTCATGCTTTCAGGGGCCCAAAACACAAGATTTATGGAATGGTTAAAAGTGCATGAAAATGGCCAATTTACTCACTCTGAGTTCTCAAAAAGGGTTTCTTCACCCCGGGAAGTGAAATAAATACCATTTGGAGGCATTTAATGTTCGAGCAAAAACGGCTGATTTTCGACAAAAGAGATAACACCCCCCCATTACGTCATGCTTCAGAAATGTGGAAAATGGTCCGCTTTCAAATGTTTTATTTTTGAACGTCAGTTCACATTTGTAGGTGGATCATCAGTGTTAGAGCTAAAATTAGCATGTTTAAAGTGATTTTCATGCTTCCAGGGGCTCGGGAAGTTAATTAAATACCATTTGGAGGCATTTAATGTTCGAGCAAAAACGGCTGATTTTCGACAAAAGAGATAACACCCCCCCCATTACGTCATGCTTCAGAAATGTGGAAAATGGTCCGTTTTCAAATGTTTTATTTTTGAACGTCAGTTCACATTTGTAGGTGGATCATCAGTGTTAGAGCTAAAATTAGCATGTTTAAAGTGATTTTCATGCTTCCAGGGGCTCGGGAAGTTAATTAAATAACATTTGGAGGCATTTAATGTTCGAGCAAAAACGGCTGATTTTCGACAAAAGAGATAACACCCCCCCATTACGTCATGCTTCAGAAATGTGGAAAATGGTCCATTTTCAAATGTTTTATTTTTGAACGTCAGTTCACATTTGTAGGTGGATCATCAGTGTTAGAGCTAAAATTAGCATGTTTAAAGTGATTTTCATGCTTCCAGGGGCTCGGGAAGTTAATTAAATACCATTTGGAGGCATTTAATGTTTGAGCAAAAACGGCTGATTTTCGACAAAAGAGATAACACCCCCCCATTACGTCATGCTTCAGAAATGTGGAAAATGGTCCGTTTTCAAATGTTTTATTTTTGAACGTCAGTTCACATTTGTAGGTGGATCATCAGTGTTAGAGCTAAAATTAGCATGTTTAAAGTGATTTTCATGCTTCCAGGGGCCCAAAACACAAGATTTATGGAATGGTTAAAAGTGCATGAAAATGGCCAATTTACTCACTCTGAGTTCTCAAAAAGGGTTTCTTCACCCCGGGAAGTTAATTAAATACCATTTGGAGGCATTTAATGTTCGAGCAAAAACGGCTGATTTTCGACAAAAGAGATAACACCCCCCCATTACGTCATGCTTCAGAAATGTGGAAAATGGTCCGTTTTCAAATGTTTTATTTTTGAACGTCAGTTCACATTTGTAGGTGGATCATCAGTGTTAGAGCTAAAATTAGCATGTTTAAAGTGATTTTCATGCTTCCAGGGGCTCGGGAAGTTAATTAAATACCATTTGGAGGCATTTAATGTTTGAGCAAAAACGGCTGATTTTCGACAAAAGAGATAACACCCCCCCATTACGTCATGCTTCAGAAATGTGGAAAATGGTCCGTTTTCAAATGTTTTATTTTTGAACGTCAGTTCACATTTGTAGGTGGATCATCAGTGTTAGAGCTAAAATTAGCATGTTTAAAGTGATTTTCATGCTTCCAGGGGCTCGGGAAGTGAAATAAATACCATTTGGAGGCATTTAATGTTCGAGCAAAAACGGCTGATTTTCGACAAAAGAGATAACACTTCCCCATTACGTCATGCTTCAGAAATGTGGAAAATGGTCCGTTTTCAAATGTTTTATTTTTGAACGTCAGTTCACATTTGTAGGTGGATCATCAGTGTTAGAGCTAAAATTAGCATGTTTAAAGTGATTTTCATGCTTCCAGGGGCTCGGGAAGTTAATTAAATACCATTTGGAGGCATTTAATGTTCGAGCAAAAACGGCTGATTTTCGACAAAAGAGATAACACCCCCCCATTACGTCATGCTTCAGAAATGTGGAAAATGGTCCGTTTTCAAATGTTTTATTTTTGAACGTCAGTTCACATTTGTAGGTGGATCATCAGTGTTAGAGCTAAAATTAGCATGTTTAAAGTGATTTTCATGCTTCCAGGGGCCCAAAACACAAGATTAATGGAATGGTTAAAAGTGCATGAAAATGGCCAATTTACTCACTCTGAGTTCTCAAAAAGGGTTTCTTCACCCCGGGAAGTGAAATAAATACCATTTGGAGGCATTTAATGTTCGAGCAAAAACGGCTGATTTTCGACAAAAGAGATAACACCCCCCCATTACGTCATGCTTCAGAAATGTGGAAAATGGTCCGTTTTCAAATGTTTTATTTTTGAATGTCAGTTCACATTTGTAGGTGGATCATCAGTGTTAGAGCTAAAATTAGCATGTTTAAAGTGATTTTCATGCTTCCAGGGGCCCAAAACACAAGATTTATGGAATGGTTAAAAGTGCATGAAAATGGCCAATTTACTCACTCTGAGTTCTCAAAAAGGGTTTCTTCACCCCGGGAAGTTAATTAAATACCATTTGGAGGCATTTAATGTTCGAGCAAAAACGGCTGATTTTCGACAAAAGAGATAACACCCCCCCATTACGTCATGCTTCAGAAATGTGGAAAATGGTCCGTTTTCAAATGTTTTATTTTTGAACGTCAGTTCACATTTGTAGGTGGATCATCAGTGTTAGAGCTAAAATTAGCATGTTTAAAGTGATTTTCATGCTTCCAGGGGCTCGGGAAGTTAATTAAATACCATTTGGAGGCATTTAATGTTCGAGCAAAAACGGCTGATTTTCGACAAAAGAGATAACACCCCCCCATTACGTCATGCTTCAGAAATGTGGAAAATGGTCCTTTTTCAAATGTTTTATTTTTGAATGTCAGTTCACATTTGTAGGTGGATCATCAGTGTTAGAGCTAAAATTAGCATGTTTAAAGTGATTTTCATGCTTCCAGGGGCTCGGGAAGTGAAATAAATACCATTTGGAGGCATTTAATGTTCGCGCAAAAACGGCTGATTTTCGACAAAAGAGATAACACCCCCCCATTACGTCATGCTTCAGAAAATTGGAAAATGGTCCGTTTTCAAATGTTTTATTTTTGAACGTCAGTTCACATTTGTAGGTGGATCATCAGTGTTAGAGCTAAAATTAGCATGTTTAAAGTGATTTTCATGCTTCCAGGGGCTCGGGAAGTGAAATAAATACCATTTGGAGGCATTTAATGTTCGAGCAAAAACGGCTGATTTTCGACAAAAGAGATAACACCCCCCCATTACGTCATGCTTCAGAAATGTGGAAAATGGTCCGTTTTCAAATGTTTTATTTTTGAACGTCAGTTCACATTTGTAGGTGGATCATCAGTGTTAGAGCTAAAATTAGCATGTTTAAAGTGATTTTCATGCTTCCAGGGGCTCGGGAAGTTAATTAAATACCATTTGGAGGCATTTAATGTTCGAGCAAAAACGGCTGATTTTCGACAAAAGAGATAACACCCCCCCATTACGTCATGCTTCAGAAATGTGGAAAATGGTCCGTTTTCAAATGTTTTATTTTTGAACGTCAGTTCACATTTGTAGGTGGATCATCAGTGTTAGAGCTAAAATTAGCATGTTTAAAGTGATTTTCATGCTTCCAGGGGCCCAAAACACAAGATTTATGGAATGGTTAAAAGTGCATGAAAATGGCCAATTTACTCACTCTGAGTTCTCAAAAAGGGTTTCTTCACCCCGGGAAGTTAATTAAATACCATTTGGAGGCATTTAATGTTCGAGCAAAAACGGCTGATTTTCGACAAAAGAGATAACACCCCCCCATTACGTCATGCTTCAGAAATGTGGAAAATGGTCCGTTTTCAAATGTTTTATTTTTGAACGTCAGTTCACATTTGTAGGTGGATCATCAGTGTTAGAGCTAAAATTAGCATGTTTAAAGTGATTTTCATGCTTCCAGGGGCTCGGGAAGTTAATTAAATACCATTTGGAGGCATTTAATGTTCGAGCAAAAACGGCTGATTTTCGACAAAAGAGATAACACCCCCCCATTACGTCATGCTTCAGAAATGTGGAAAATGGTCCGTTTTCAAATGTTTTATTTTTTAACGTCAGTTCACATTTGTAGGTGGATCATCAGTGTTAGAGCTAAAATTAGCATGTTTAAAGTGATTTTCATGCTTCCAGGGGCTCGGGAAGTTAATTAAATACCATTTGGAGGCATTTAATGTTCGAGCAAAAACGGCTGATTTTCGACAAAAGAGATAACACCCCCCCATTACGTCATGCTTCAGAAATGTGGAAAATGGTCCGTTTTCAAATGTTTTATTTTTGAACATCAGTTCACATTTGTAGGTGGATCATCAGTGTTAGAGCTAAAATTAGCATGTTTAAAGTGATTTTCATGCTTCCAGGGGCTCGGGAAGTTAATTAAATACCATTTGGAGGCATTTAATGTTCGAGCAAAAACGGCTGATTTTCGACAAAAGAGATAACACCCCCCCATTACGTCATGCTTCAGAAATGTGGAAAATGGTCCGTTTTCAAATGTTTTATTTTTGAACGTCAGTTCACATTTGTAGGTGGATCATCAGTGTTAGAGCTAAAATTAGCATGTTTAAAGCGATTTTCATGCTTCCAGGGGCCCAAAACACAAGATTTATGGAATGGTTAAAAGTGCATGAAAATGGCCAATTTACTCACTCTGAGTTCTCAAAAAGGGTTTCTTCACCCCGAGAAGTTAATTAAATACCATTTGGAGGCATTTAATGTTCGAGCAAAAATGGCTGATTTTCGACAAAAGAGATAACACCCCCCCATTACGTCATGCTTCAGAAATGTGGAAAATGGTCCGTTTTCAAATGTTTTATTTTTGAACGTCAGTTCACATTTATAGGTGGATCATCAGTGTTAGAGCTAAAATTAGCATGTTTAAAGTGATTTTCATGCTTCCAGGGGCTCGGGAAGTGAAATAAATACCATTTGGAGGCATTTAATGTTCGCGCAAAAACGGCAGATTTTCTACAAAAGAGATAACACCCCCCCATTACGTCATGCTTCAGAAATGTGGAAAATGGTCTGTTTTCAAATGTTTTATTTTTGAACGTCAGTTCACATTTGTAGGTGGATCATCAGTGTTAGAGCTAAAATTAGCATGTTCAAAGTGATTTTCATGCTTCCAGGGGCTCGGGAAGTGAAATAAATACCATTTGGAGGCATTTAATGTTCGAGCAAAAACGGCTGATTTTCGACAAAAGAGATAACACCCCCCCATTACGTCATGCTTCAGAAATGTGGAAAATGGTCCGTTTTCAAATGTTTTATTTTTGAACGTCAGTTCACATTTGTAGGTGGATCATCAGTGTTAGAGCTAAAATTAGCATGTTTAAAGTGATTTTCATGCTTCCAGGGGCTCGGGAAGTGAAATAAATACCATTTGGAGGCATTTAATGTTCGAGCAAAAACGGCTGATTTTCGACAAAAGAGATAACACCCCCCCATTACGTCATGCTTCAGAAATGTGGAAAATGGTCCGTTTTCAAATGTTTTATTTTTGAACGTCAGTTCACATTTGTAGGTGGATCATCAGTGTTAGAGCTAAAATTAGCATGTTTACAGTGATTTTCATGCTTTCAGGGGCTCGGGAAGTTAATTAAATACCATTTGGAGGCATTTAATGTTCGAGCAAAAACAGCTGATTTTCGACAAAAGAGATAACACCCCCCCATTACGTCATGCTTCAGAAATGTGGAAAATGGTCCGTTTTCAAATGTTTTATTTTTTAACGTCAGTTCACATTTGTAGGTGGATCATCAGTGTTAGAGCTAAAATTAGCATGTTTAAAGCGATTTTCATGCTTCCAGGGGCTCGGGAAGTTAATTAAATACCATTTGGAGGCATTTAATGTTCGAGCAAAAACGGCTGATTTTCGACAAAAGAGATAACACCCCCCCATTACGTCATGCTTCAGAAATGTGGAAAATGGTCCGTTTTCAAATGTTTTATTTTTGAACGTCAGTTCACATTTGTAGGTGGATCATCAGTGTTAGAGCTAAAATTAGCATGTTTAAAGTGATTTTCATGCTTCCAGGGGCTCGGGAAGTTAATTAAATACCATTTGGAGGCATTTAATGTTCGAGCAAAAACGGCTGATTTTCGACAAAAGAGATAACACCCCCCCATTACGTCATGCTTCAGAAATGTGGAAAATGGTCCGTTTTCAAATGTTTTATTTTTGAACGTCAGTTCACATTTGTAGGTGGATCATCAGTGTTAGAGCTAAAATTAGCATGTTTAAAGCGATTTTCATGCTTCCAGGGGCCCAAAACACAAGATTTATGGAATGGTTAAAAGTGCATGAAAATGGCCAATTTACTCACTCTGAGTTCTCAAAAAGGGTTTCTTCACCCCGGGAAGTTAATTAAATACCATTTGGAGGCATTTAATGTTCGAGCAAAAATGGCTGATTTTCGACAAAAGAGATAACACCCCCCCATTACGTCATGCTTCAGAAATGTGGAAAATGGTCCGTTTTCAAATGTTTTATTTTTGAACGTCAGTTCACATTTGTAGGTGGATCATCAGTGTTAGAGCTAAAATTAGCATGTTTAAAGTGATTTTCATGCTTCCAGGGGCTCGGGAAGTGAAATAAATACCATTTGGAGGCATTTAATGTTCGCGCAAAAACGGCAGATTTTCTACAAAAGAGATAACACCCCCCCATTACGTCATGCTTCAGAAATGTGGAAAATGGTCTGTTTTCAAATGTTTTATTTTTGAACGTCAGTTCACATTTGTAGGTGGATCATCAGTGTTAGAGCTAAAATTAGCATGTTCAAAGTGATTTTCATGCTTCCAGGGGCTCGGGAAGTGAAATAAATACCATTTGGAGGCATTTAATGTTCGAGCAAAAACGGCTGATTTTCGACAAAAGAGATAACACCCCCCCATTACGTCATGCTTCAGAAATGTGGAAAATGGTCCGTTTTCAAATGTTTTATTTTTGAACGTCAGTTCACATTTGTAGGTGGATCATCAGTGTTAGAGCTAAAATTAGCATGTTTAAAGTGATTTTCATGCTTCCAGGGGCCCAAAACACAAGATTTATGGAATGGTTAAAAGTGCATGAAAATGGCCAATTTACTCACTCTGAGTTCTCAAAAAGGGTTTCTTCACCCCGGGAAGTTAATTAAATACCATTTGGAGGCATTTAATGATCGAGCAAAAACGGCTGATTTTCGACAAAAGAGATAACACCCCCCCCCATTACGTCATGCTTCAGAAATGTGGAAAATGGTCCGTTTTCAAATGTTTTATTTTTGAACGTCAGTTCACATTTGTAGGTGGATCATCAGTGTTAGAGCTAAAATTAGCATGTTTAAAGTGATTTTCATGCTTCCAGGGGCTCGGGAAGTTAATTAAATACCATTTGGAGGCATTTAATGTTCGAGCAAAAACGGCTGATTTTCGACAAAAGAGATAACACCCCCCCATTACGTCATGCTTCAGAAATGTGGAAAATGGTCCGTTTTCAAATGTTTTATTTTTGAACGTCAGTTCACATTTGTAGGTGGATCATCAGTGTTAGAGCTAAAATTAGCATGTTTAAAGTGATTTTCATGCTTCCATTGGCCCAAAACACAAGATTTATGGAATAGTAAAAAGTGCATGAAAATGGCCAATTTACTCACTCTGAGTTCTCAAAAAGGGTTTCTTCACCCCGGGAAGTTAATTAAATACCATTTGGAGGCATTTAATGTTCGAGCAAAAACGGCTGATTTTCGACAAAAGAGATAACACCCCCCCATTACGTCATGCTTCAGAAATGTGGAAAATGGTCCGTTTTCAAATGTTTTATTTTTGAACGTCAGTTCACATTTGTAGGTGGATCATCAGTGTTAGAGCTAAAATTAGCATGTTTAAAGTGATTTTCATGCTTCCAGGGGCTCGGGAAGTTAATTAAATACCATTTGGAGGCATTTAATGTTCGAGCAAAAACGGCTGATTTTCGACAAAAGAGATAACACCCCCCCATTACGTCATGCTTCAGAAATGTGGAAAATGGGAAGTGCACGGCTGACTTTAAATCCGGGAGGGGAGTACGACAGGGGTGTATTTTGGCCCCAATATTATTTTCTTTATACATTAATGCATTAAGTGTAAATTTGGCGGCGGCATCTGCAGACGTCCCATGTATGGGGGGTACTAAATTACCAGTATTACTATATGCTGATGATACAGTTCTGCTGTCAAGGACTCCCGTAGGTTTGCAACGCCTCTTAAACTCCTTTGGGAATTTTATGCAAAACCTGGAACTCATAATTAATGTGGAGAAATCGCATGTGATGTTTGTGGGGAAAGGGAAGAATAATACCAAGACGCTCTTGTGCAATGGCTCAGTAATATCAAAAGTAAAAATTTTCACATATCTGGGTGTAGTGTTTGATGACCTGGGCAGCTGGGCCCCCCAAGTGGCAAATAAAAGAGTAGCAGTGAAAAAGTCATCGGCTGCAATACTTGGCTTCGCAAAAAGATTGGGTGGGAAACCTCCTGAGGCCATTTTGGCGATTTACAGAGCTAAATCTATGGCCATAGCCAGGTATGGGGCAGCAATTTGGGGTTATAAAGACCTAACTTTGATCCAGAGAGAGGAAAACAAATTTTTGCGAGCCCTCTTAGGCCTTCCCCAATCCACTTCCTCATTTGCGGTCCATGTAGAGCTGGGTATGGGCTATATTGCGGACATGTTAAACATGGCACCGCTTTTATTATGGATCAGAACTTGGCTTAACCCCAAACTAACACTGAACCATAAAATTATTAAGGACTGTTTGGGGCGGGATAGAGTGGCTGATATCAAGTGGCTGGCATACATTAAAACATCTACCGCACTCCTGGGTCGCCCGGAATTATACTTACATCCGGAAAATTTGAATGAAGATGACATAAACTGGGTAAAACAGAATTTCATTAGATGCCGTGAAATGGAGCGAGAGTCGATTGAAATTTCTAAATCGACAGTAAGATCACATTTTTTGTTGATCAGTTCAATGTCAATGCAACCATATCTGACTATTGTCACACGTCCTTATCACCGTTGGTTGCTAACCAAATTTAGATTCAACCAGGCACATTTTCTGTTGGGTAAATATGAAAATTGGTGCACGCCAATGGAAAATGCTCCATGTGAATGCGATAATTTTTCCGACCAGGATTTGTTACATTTTATCTTTTTTTGCCCCTTCTTCTCGGAAGGTAGGGTAAAGTACATCAAGCCTCTTCTGAGGGAAATGGGGTTCTTACAGGTGAAACCTGCATTGCTGTTCCTACAATTAATGGAAAATCATCGAGTGATGTTCTGTGTAGCCAATTTTTTGATTGCTTCTATTCGTGCTAGACGGAAGAGATCTCATATGAGCCTAGATGGAGTTAATGTAAATGTATGTCCATACCTGGTAGTATGAATTAACTTCCAAGCTCTGCTCCATCTTTCATATACTCTTAAAAACGGGTTCATGAATTATTTAAATATAACAATGAAATTCCTGTGCACTGGGTCATTTTATATGCACTGTTAATGAATTTTAAAATGTACAGTATTTTTAAAGTTTTGTATGATGTTTTATGTACTTGTATAGCATACTTTTATGATTTTTATTTAATCGAATAAAGTGATCTTTGACACAAGATTTATGGAATGGTTAAAAGTGCATGAAAATGGCCAATTTACTCACTCTGAGTTCTCAAAAAGGGTTTCTTCACCCCGGGAAGTGAAATAAATACCATTTGGAGGCATTTAATGTTCGAGCAAAAACGGCTGATTTTCGACAAAAGAGATAACACCCCCCCATTACGTCATGCTTCAGAAATGTGGAAAATGGTCCGTTTTCAAATGTTTTATTTTTGAACGTCAGTTCACATTTGTAGGTGGATCATCAGTGTTAGAGCTAAAATTAGCATGTTTAAAGTGATTTTCATGCTTCCAGGGGCTCGGGAAGTTAATTAAATACCATTTGGAGGCATTTAATGTTCGAGCAAAAACGGCTGATTTTCGACAAAAGAGATAACACCCCCCCCATTACGTCATGCTTCAGAAATGTGGAAAATGGTCCGTTTTCAAATGTTTTATTTTTGAACGTCAGTTCACATTTGTAGGTGGATCATCAGTGTTAGAGCTAAAATTAGCATGTTTAAAGTGATTTTCATGCTTCCAGGGGCTCGGGAAGTTAATTAAATAACATTTGGAGGCATTTAATGTTCGAGCAAAAACGGCTGATTTTCGACAAAAGAGATAACACCCCCCCATTACGTCATGCTTCAGAAATGTGGAAAATGGTCCATTTTCAAATGTTTTATTTTTGAACGTCAGTTCACATTTGTAGGTGGATCATCAGTGTTAGAGCTAAAATTAGCATGTTTAAAGTGATTTTCATGCTTCCAGGGGCTCGGGAAGTTAATTAAATACCATTTGGAGGCATTTAATGTTCGCGCAAAAACGGCTGATTTTCTACAAAAGAGATAACACCCCCCCATTACGTCATGCTTCAGAAATGTGGAAAATGGTCTGTTTTCAAATGTTTTATTTTTGAACGTCAGTTCACATTTGTAGGTGGATCATCAGTGTTAGAGCTAAAATTAGCATGTTCAAAGTGATTTTCATGCTTCCAGGGGCTCGGGAAGTGAAATAAATACCATTTGGAGGCATTTAATGTTCGAGCAAAAACGGCTGATTTTCGACAAAAGAGATAACACCCCCCCATTACGTCATGCTTCAGAAATGTGGAAAATGATCCGTTTTCAAATGTTTTATTTTTGAACGTCAGTTCACATTTGTAGGTGGATCATCAGTGTTAGAGCTAAAATTAGCATGTTTAAAGTGATTTTCATGCTTCCAGGGGCCCAAAACACAAGATTTATGGAATGGTTAAAAGTGCATGAAAATGGCCAATTTACTCACTCTAAGTTCTCAAAAAGGGTTTCTTCACCCCGGGAAGTTAATTAAATACCATTTGGAGGCATTTAATGTTCGAGCAAAAACGGCTGATTTTCGACAAAAGAGATAACACCCCCCCCCCATTACGTCATGCTTCAGAAATGTGGAAAATGGTCCGTTTTCAAATGTTTTATTTTTGAACGTCAGTTCACATTTGTAGGTGGATCATCAGTGTTAGAGCTAAAATTAGCATGTTTAAAGTGATTTTCATGCTTCCAGGGGCTCGGGAAGTTAATTAAATACCATTTGGAGGCATTTAATGTTCGAGCAAAAACGGCTGATTTTCGACAAAAGAGATAACACCCCCCCATTACGTCATGCTTCAGAAATGTGGAAAATGGTCCGTTTTCAAATGTTTTATTTTTGAACGTCAGTTCACATTTGTAGGTGGATCATCAGTGTTAGAGCTAAAATTAGCATGTTTAAAGTGATTTTCATGCTTCCATGGGCCCAAAACACAAGATTTATGGAATAGTAAAAAGTGCATGAAAATGGCCAATTTACTCACTCTGAGTTCTCAAAAAGGGTTTCTTCACCCCGGGAAGTTAATTAAATACCATTTGGAGGCATTTAATGTTCGAGCAAAAACGGCTGATTTTCGACAAAAGAGATAACACCCCCCCATTACGTCATGCTTCAGAAATGTGGAAAATGGTCCGTTTTCAAATGTTTTATTTTTGAACGTCAGTTCACATTTGTAGGTGGATCATCAGTGTTAGAGCTAAAATTAGCATGTTTAAAGTGATTTTCATGCTTCCAGGGGCTCGGGAAGTTAATTAAATACCATTTGGAGGCATTTAATGTTCGAGCAAAAACGGCTGATTTTCGACAAAAGAGATAACACCCCCCCATTACGTCATGCTTCCGAAATGTGGAAAATGGTCCGTTTTCAAATGTTTTATTTTTGAACGTCAGTTCACATTTGTAGGTGGATCATCAGTGTTAGAGCTAAAATTAGCATGTTTAAAGTGATTTTCATGCTTCCAGGGGCCCAAAACACAAGATTTATGGAATGGTTAAAAGTTCATGAAAATGGCCAATTTACTCACTCTGAGTTCTCAAAAAGGGTTTCTTCACCCCGGGAAGTGAAATAAATACCATTTGGAGGCATTTAATGTTCGAGCAAAAACGGCTGATTTTCGACAAAAGAGATAACACCCCCCCATTACGTCATGCTTCAGAAATGTGGAAAATGGTCCGTTTTCAAATGTTTTATTTTTGAACGTCAGTTCACATTTGTAGGTGGATCATCAGTGTTAGAGCTAAAATTAGCATGTTTAAAGTGATTTTCATGCTTCCAGGGGCTCGGGAAGTTAATTAAATACCATTTGGAGGCATTTAATGTTCGAGCAAAAACGGCTGATTTTCGACAAAAGAGATAACACCCCCCCCATTACGTCATGCTTCAGAAATGTGGAAAATGGTCCGTTTTCAAATGTTTTATTTTTGAACGTCAGTTCACATTTGTAGGTGGATCATCAGTGTTAGAGCTAAAATTAGCATGTTTAAAGTGATTTTCATGCTTCCAGGGGCTCGGGAAGTTAATTAAATAACATTTGGAGGCATTTAATGTTCGAGCAAAAACGGCTGATTTTCGACAAAAGAGATAACACCCCCCCATTACGTCATGCTTCAGAAATGTGGAAAATGGTCCATTTTCAAATGTTTTATTTTTGAACGTCAGTTCACATTTGTAGGTGGATCATCAGTGTTAGAGCTAAAATTAGCATGTTTAAAGTGATTTTCATGCTTCCAGGGGCTCGGGAAGTTAATTAAATACCATTTGGAGGCATTTAATGTTTGAGCAAAAACGGCTGATTTTCGACAAAAGAGATAACACCCCCCCATTACGTCATGCTTCAGAAATGTGGAAAATGGTCCGTTTTCAAATGTTTTATTTTTGAACGTCAGTTCACATTTGTAGGTGGATCATCAGTGTTAGAGCTAAAATTAGCATGTTTAAAGTGATTTTCATGCTTCCAGGGGCCCAAAACACAAGATTTATGGAATGGTTAAAAGTGCATGAAAATGGCCAATGTACTCACTCTGAGTTCTCAAAAAGGGTTTCTTCACCCCGGGAAGTTAATTAAATACCATTTGGAGGCATTTAATGTTCGAGCAAAAACGGCTGATTTTCGACAAAAGAGATAACACCCCCCCATTACGTCATGCTTCAGAAATGTGGAAAATGGTCCGTTTTCAAATGTTTTATTTTTGAACGTCAGTTCACATTTGTAGGTGGATCATCAGTGTTAGAGCTAAAATTAGCATGTTTAAAGTGATTTTCATGCTTCCAGGGGCTCGGGAAGTTAATTAAATACCATTTGGAGGCATTTAATGTTCGAGCAAAAACGGCTGATTTTCGACAAAAGAGATAACACCCCCCCATTACGTCATGCTTCAGAAATGTGGAAAATGGTCCGTTTTCAAATGTTTTATTTTTGAACGTCAGTTCACATTTGTAGGTGGATCATCAGTGTTAGAGCTAAAATTAGCATGTTTAAAGTGATTTTCATGCTTCCAGGGGCTCGGGAAGTGAAATAAATACCATTTGGAGGCATTTAATGTTCGAGCAAAAATGGCTGATTTTCGACAAAAGAGATAACACTTCCCCATTACGTCATGCTTCAGAAATGTGGAAAATGGTCCGTTTTCAAATGTTTTATTTTTGAACGTCAGTTCACATTTGTAGGTGGATCATCAGTGTTAGAGCTAAAATTAGCATGTTTAAAGTGATTTTCATGCTTCCAGGGGCTCGGGAAGTTAATTAAATACCATTTGGAGGCATTTAATGTTCGAGCAAAAACGGCTGATTTTCGACAAAAGAGATAACACCCCCCCATTACGTCATGCTTCAGAAATGTGGAAAATGGTCCGTTTTCAAATGTTTTATTTTTGAACGTCAGTTCACATTTGTAGGTGGATCATCAGTGTTAGAGCTAAAATTAGCATGTTTAAAGTGATTTTCATGCTTCCAGGGGCCCAAAACACAAGATTAATGGAATGGTTAAAAGTGCATGAAAATGGCCAATTTACTCACTCTGAGTTCTCAAAAAGGGTTTCTTCACCCCGGGAAGTGAAATAAATACCATTTGGAGGCATTTAATGTTCGAGCAAAAACGGCTGATTTTCGACAAAAGAGATAACACCCCCCCATTACGTCATGCTTCAGAAATGTGGAAAATGGTCCGTTTTCAAATGTTTTATTTTTGAATGTCAGTTCACATTTGTAGGTGGATCATCAGTGTTAGAGCTAAAATTAGCATGTTTAAAGTGATTTTCATGCTTCCAGGGGCCCAAAACACAAGATTTATGGAATGGTTAAAAGTGCATGAAAATGGCCAATTTACTCACTCTGAGTTCTCAAAAAGGGTTTCTTCACCCCGGGAAGTTAATTAAATACCATTTGGAGACATTTAATGTTCGAGCAAAAACGGCTGATTTTCGACAAAAGAGATAACACCCCCCCATTACGTCATGCTTCAGAAATGTGGAAAATGGTCCGTTTTCAAATGTTTTATTTTTGAACGTCAGTTCACATTTGTAGGTGGATCATCAGTGTTAGAGCTAAAATTAGCATGTTTAAAGTGATTTTCATGCTTCCAGGGGCTCGGGAAGTTAATTAAATACCATTTGGAGGCATTTAATGTTCGAGCAAAAACGGCTGATTTTCGACAAAAGAGATAACACCCCCCCATTACGTCATGCTTCAGAAATGTGGAAAATGGTCCGTTTTCAAATGTTTTATTTTTGAATGTCAGTTCACATTTGTAGGTGGATCATCAGTGTTAGAGCTAAAATTAGCATGTTTAAAGTGATTTTCATGCTTCCAGGGGCTCGGGAAGTGAAATAAATACCATTTGGAGGCATTTAATGTTCGCGCAAAAACGGCTGATTTTCGACAAAAGAGATAACACCCCCCCATTACGTCATGCTTCAGAAATGTGGAAAATGGTCCGTTTTCAAATGTTTTATTTTTGAACGTCAGTTCACATTTGTAGGTGGATCATCAGTGTTAGAGCTAAAATTAGCATGTTTAAAGTGATTTTCATGCTTCCAGGGGCTCGGGAAGTGAAATAAATACCATTTGGAGGCATTTATTGTTCGAGCAAAAACGGCTGATTTTCGACAAAAGAGATAACACCCCCCCATTACGTCATGCTTCAGAAATGTGGAAAATGGTCCGTTTTCAAATGTTTTATTTTTGAACGTCAGTTCACATTTGTAGGTGGATCATCAGTGTTAGAGCTAAAATTAGCATGTTTAAAGTGATTTTCATGCTTCCAGGGGCTCGGGAAGTTAATTAAATACCATTTGGAGGCATTTAATGTTCGAGCAAAAACGGCTGATTTTCGACAAAAGAGATAACACCCCCCCATTACGTCATGCTTCAGAAATGTGGAAAATGGTCCGTTTTCAAATGTTTTATTTTTGAACGTCAGTTCACATTTGTAGGTGGATCATCAGTGTTAGAGCTAAAATTAGCATGTTTAAAGTGATTTTCATGCTTCCAGGGGCCCAAAACACAAGATTTATGGAATGGTTAAAAGTGCATGAAAATGGCCAATTTACTCACTCTGAGTTCTCAAAAAGGGTTTCTTCACCCCGGGAAGTTAATTAAATACCATTTGGAGGCATTTAATGTTCGAGCAAAAACGGCTGATTTTCGACAAAAGAGATAACACCCCCCCATTACGTCATGCTTCAGAAATGTGGAAAATGGTCCGTTTTCAAATGTTTTATTTTTGAACGTCAGTTCACATTTGTAGGTGGATCATCAGTGTTAGAGCTAAAATTAGCATGTTTAAAGTGATTTTCATGCTTCCAGGGGCTCGGGAAGTTAATTAAATACCATTTGGAGGCATTTAATGTTCGAGCAAAAACGGCTGATTTTCGACAAAAGAGATAACACCCCCCCATTACGTCATGCTTCAGAAATGTGGAAAATGGTCCGTTTTCAAATGTTTTATTTTTTAACGTCAGTTCACATTTGTAGGTGGATCATCAGTGTTAGAGCTAAAATTAGCATGTTTAAAGTGATTTTCATGCTTCCAGGGGCTCGGGAAGTTAATTAAATACCATTTGGAGGCATTTAATGTTCGAGCAAAAACGGCTGATTTTCGACAAAAGAGATAACACCCCCCCATTACGTCATGCTTCAGAAATGTGGAAAATGGTCCGTTTTCAAATGTTTTATTTTTGAACGTCAGTTCACATTTGTAGGTGGATCATCAGTGTTAGAGCTAAAATTAGCATGTTTAAAGTGATTTTCATGCTTCCAGGGGCTCGGGAAGTTAATTAAATACCATTTGGAGGCATTTAATGTTCGAGCAAAAATGGCTGATTTTCGACAAAAGAGATAACACCCCCCCATTACGTCATGCTTCAGAAATGTGGAAAATGGTCCGTTTTCAAATGTTTTATTTTTGAACGTCAGTTCACATTTGTAGGTGGATCATCAGTGTTAGAGCTAAAATTAGCATGTTTAAAGTGATTTTCATGCTTCCAGGGGCCCAAAACACAAGATTTATGGAATGGTTAAAAGTGCATGAAAATGGCCAATTTACTCACTCTGAGTTCTCAAAAAGGGTTTCTTCACCCCGGGAAGTTAATTAAATACCATTTGGAGGCATTTAATGTTCGAGCAAAAACGGCTGATTTTCGACAAAAGAGATAACACCCCCCCATTACGTCATGCTTCAGAAATGTGGAAAATGGTCCGTTTTCAAATGTTTTATTTTTGAACGTCAGTTCACATTTGTAGGTGGATCATCAGTGTTAGAGCTAAAATTAGCATGTTTAAAGTGATTTTCATGCTTCCAGGGGCTCGGGAAGTTAATTAAATACCATTTGGAGGCATTTAATGTTCGAGCAAAAACGGCTGATTTTCGACAAAAGAGATAACACCCCCCCATTACGTCATGCTTCAGAAATGTGGAAAATGGTTCGTTTTCAAATGTTTTATTTTTTAACGTCAGTTCACATTTGTAGGTGGATCATCAGTGTTAGAGCTAATATTAGCATGTTTAAAGTGATTTTCATGCTTCCAGGGGCTCGGGAAGTTAATTAAATACCATTTGGAGGCATTTAATGTTCGAGCAAAAACGGCTGATTTTCGACAAAAGAGATAACACCCCCCCATTATGTCATGCTTCAGAAATGTGGAAAATGGCCCGTTTTCAAATGTTTTATTTTTGAACGTCAGTTCACATTTGTAGGTGGATCATCAGTGTTAGAGCTAAAATTAGCATGTTTAAAGTGATTTTCATGCTTCCAGGGGCTCGGGAAGTTAATTAAATACCATTTGGAGGCATTTAATGTTCGAGCAAAAACGGCTGATTTTCGACAAAAGAGATAACACCCCCCATTACGTCATGCTTCAGAAATGTGGAAAATGGTCCGTTTTCAAATGTTTTATTTTTGAACGTCCGTTCACATTTGTAGGTGGATCATCAGTGTTAGAGCTAAAATTAGCATGTTTAAAGCGATTTTCATGCTTCCAGGGGCCCAAAACACAAGATTTATGGAATGGTTAAAAGTGCATGAAAATGGCCAATTTACTCACTCTAAGTTCTCAAAAAGGGTTTCTTCACCCCGGGAAGTTAATTAAATACCATTTGGAGGCATTTAATGTTCGAGCAAAAATGGCTGATTTTCGACAAAAGAGATAACACCCCCCCATTACGTCATGCTTCAGAAATGTGGAAAATGGTCCGTTTTCAAATGTTTTATTTTTGAACGTCAGTTCACATTTGTAGGTGGATCATCAGTGTTAGAGCTAAAATTAGCATGTTTAAAGTGATTTTCATGCTTCCAGGGGCTCGGGAAGTGAAATAAATACCATTTGGAGGCATTTAATGTTCGCGCAAAAACGGCTGATTTTCTACAAAAGAGATAACACCCCCCCATTACGTCATGCTTCAGAAATGTGGAAAATGGTCTGTTTTCAAATGTTTTATTTTTGAACGTCAGTTCACATTTGTAGGTGGATCATCAGTGTTAGAGCTAAAATTAGCATGTTCAAAGTGATTTTCATGCTTCCAGGGGCTCGGGAAGTGAAATAAATACCATTTGGAGGCATTTAATGTTCGAGCAAAAACGGCTGATTTTCGACAAAAGAGATAACACCCCCCCATTACGTCATGCTTCAGAAATGTGGAAAATGGTCCGTTTTCAAATGTTTTATTTTTGAACGTCAGTTCACATTTGTAGGTGGATCATCAGTGTTAGAGCTAAAATTAGCATGTTTAAAGTGATTTTCATGCTTCCAGGGGCCCAAAACACAAGATTTATGGAATGGTTAAAAGTGCATGAAAATGGCCAATTTACTCACTCTGAGTTCTCTAAAAGGGTTTCTTCACCCCGGGAAGTTAATTAAATACCATTTGGAGGCATTTAATGTTCGAGCAAAAACGGCTGATTTTCGACAAAAGAGATAACACCCCCCCCCATTACGTCATGCTTCAGAAATGTGGAAAATGGTCCGTTTTCAAATGTTTTATTTTTGAACGTCAGTTCACATTTGTAGGTGGATCATCAGTGTTAGAGCTAAAATTAGCATGTTTAAAGTGATTTTCATGCTTCCAGGGGCTCGGGAAGTTAATTAAATACCATTTGGAGGCATTTAATGTTCGAGCAAAAACGGCTGATTTTCGACAAAAGAGATAACACCCCCCCATTACGTCATGCTTCAGAAATGTGGAAAATGGTCCGTTTTCAAATGTTTTATTTTTGAACGTCAGTTCACATTTGTAGGTGGATCATCAGTGTTAGAGCTAAAATTAGCATGTTTAAAGTGATTTTCATGCTTCCATGGGCCCAAAACACAAGATTTATGGAATAGTAAAAAGTGCATGAAAATGGCCAATTTACTCACTCTGAGTTCTCAAAAAGGGTTTCTTCACCCCGGGAAGTTAATTAAATACCATTTGGAGGCATTTAATGTTCGAGCAAAAATGGCTGATTTTCGACAAAAGAGATAACACCCCCCCATTACGTCATGCTTCAGAAATGTGGAAAATGGTCCGTTTTCAAATGTTTTATTTTTGAACGTCAGTTCACATTTGTAGGTGGATCATCAGTGTTAGAGCTAAAATTAGCATGTTTAAAGTGATTTTCATGCTTCCAGGGGCTCGGGAAGTGAAATAAATACCATTTGGAGGCATTTAATGTTCGCGCAAAAACGGCTGATTTTCTACAAAAGAGATAACACCCCCCCATTACGTCATGCTTCAGAAATGTGGAAAATGGTCTGTTTTCAAATGTTTTATTTTTGAACGTCAGTTCACATTTGTAGGTGGATCATCAGTGTTAGAGCTAAAATTAGCATGTTCAAAGTGATTTTCATGCTTCCAGGGGCTCGGGAAGTGAAATAAATACCATTTGGAGGCATTTAATGTTCGAGCAAAAACGGCTGATTTTCGACAAAAGAGATAACACCCCCCCATTACGTCATGCTTCAGAAATGTGGAAAATGGTCCGTTTTCAAATGTTTTATTTTTGAACGTCAGTTCACATTTGTAGGTGGATCATCAGTGTTAGAGCTAAAATTAGCATGTTTAAAGTGATTTTCATGCTTCCAGGGGCCCAAAACACAAGACTTATGGAATTGTTAAAAGTGCATGAAAATGGCCAATTTACTCACTCTGAGTTCTCAAAAAGGGTTTCTTCACCCCGGGAAGTTAATTAAATACCATTTGGAGGCATTTAATGTTCGAGCAAAAACGGCTGATTTTCGACAAAAGAGATAACACCCCCCCCCATTACGTCATGCTTCAGAAATGTGGAAAATGGTCCGTTTTCAAATGTTTTATTTTTGAACGTCAGTTCACATTTGTAGGTGGATCATCAGTGTTAGAGCTAAAATTAGCATGTTTAAAGTGATTTTCATGCTTCCAGGGGCTCGGGAAGTTAATTAAATACCATTTGGAGGCATTTAATGTTCGAGCAAAAACGGCTGATTTTCGACAAAAGAGATAACACCCCCCCATTACGTCATGCTTCAGAAATGTGGAAAATGGTCCGTTTTCAAATGTTTTATTTTTGAACGTCAGTTCACATTTGTAGGTGGATCATCAGTGTTAGAGCTAAAATTAGCATGTTTAAAGTGATTTTCATGCTTCCATGGGCCCAAAACACAAGATTTATGGAATAGTAAAAAGTGCATGAAAATGGCCAATTTACTCACTCTGAGTTCTCAAAAAGGGTTTCTTCACCCCGGGAAGTTAATTAAATACCATTTGGAGGCATTTAATGTTCGAGCAAAAACGGCTGATTTTCGACAAAAGAGATAACACCCCCCCATTACGTCATGCTTCAGAAATGTGGAAAATGGTCCGTTTTCAAATGTTTTATTTTTGAACGTCAGTTCACATTTGTAGGTGGATCATCAGTGTTAGAGCTAAAATTAGCATGTTTAAAGTGATTTTCATGCTTCCAGGGGCTCGGGAAGTTAATTAAATACCATTTGGAGGCATTTAATGTTCGAGCAAAAACGGCTGATTTTCGACAAAAGAGATAACACCCCCCCATTACGTCATGCTTCAGAAATGTGGAAAATGGTCCGTTTTCAAATGTTTTATTTTTGAACGTCAGTTCACATTTGTAGGTGGATCATCAGTGTTAGAGCTAAAATTAGCATGTTTAAAGTGATTTTCATGCTTCCAGGGGCCCAAAACACAAGATTTATGGAATGGTTAAAAGTGCATGAAAATGGCCAATTTACTCACTCTGAGTTCTCAAAAAGGGTTTCTTCACCCCGGGAAGTGAAATAAATACCATTTGGAGGCATTTAATGTTCGAGCAAAAACGGCTGATTTTCGACAAAAGAGATAACACCCCCCCATTACGTCATGCTTCAGAAATGTGGAAAATGGTCCGTTTTCAAATGTTTTATTTTTGAACGTCAGTTCACATTTGTAGGTGGATCATCAGTGTTAGAGCTAAAATTAGCATGTTTAAAGTGATTTTCATGCTTCCAGGGGCTCGGGAAGTTAATTAAATACCATTTGGAGGCATTTAATGTTCGAGCAAAAACGGCTGATTTTCGACAAAAGAGATAACACCCCCCCCATTACGTCATGCTTCAGAAATGTGGAAAATGGTCCGTTTTCAAATGTTTTATTTTTGAACGTCAGTTCACATTTGTAGGTGGATCATCAGTGTTAGAGCTAAAATTAGCATGTTTAAAGTGATTTTCATGCTTCCAGGGGCTCGGGAAGTTAATTAAATAACATTTGGAGGCATTTAATGTTCGAGCAAAAACGGCTGATTTTCGACAAAAGAGATAACACCCCCCCATTACGTCATGCTTCAGAAATGTGGAAAATGGTCCATTTTCAAATGTTTTATTTTTGAACGTCAGTTCACATTTGTAGGTGGATCATCAGTGTTAGAGCTAAAATTAGCATGTTTAAAGTGATTTTCATGCTTCCAGGGGCTCGGGAAGTTAATTAAATACCATTTGGAGGCATTTAATGTTCGCGCAAAAACGGCTGATTTTCTACAAAAGAGATAACACCCCCCCATTACGTCATGCTTCAGAAATGTGGAAAATGGTCTGTTTTCAAATGTTTTATTTTTGAACGTCAGTTCACATTTGTAGGTGGATCATCAGTGTTAGAGCTAAAATTAGCATGTTCAAAGTGATTTTCATGCTTCCAGGGGCTCGGGAAGTGAAATAAATACCATTTGGAGGCATTTAATGTTCGAGCAAAAACGGCTGATTTTCGACAAAAGAGATAACACCCCCCCATTACGTCATGCTTCAGAAATGTGGAAAATGGTCCGTTTTCAAATGTTTTATTTTTGAACGTCAGTTCACATTTGTAGGTGGATCATCAGTGTTAGAGCTAAAATTAGCATGTTTAAAGTGATTTTCATGCTTCCAGGGGCCCAAAACACAAGATTTATGGAATGGTTAAAAGTGCATGAAAATGGCCAATTTACTCACTCTGAGTTCTCAAAAAGGGTTTCTTCACCCCGGGAAGTTAATTAAATACCATTTGGAGGCATTTAATGTTCGAGCAAAAATGGCTGATTTTCGACAAAAGAGATAACACCCCCCCCCCATTACGTCATGCTTCAGAAATGTGGAAAATGGTCCGTTTTCAAATGTTTTATTTTTGAACGTCAGTTCACATTTGTAGGTGGATCATCAGTGTTAGAGCTAAAATTAGCATGTTTAAAGTGATTTTCATGCTTCCAGGGGCTCGGGAAGTTAATTAAATACCATTTGGAGGCATTTAATGTTCGAGCAAAAACGGCTGATTTTCGACAAAAGAGATAACACCCCCCCATTACGTCATGCTTCAGAAATGTGGAAAATGGTCCGTTTTCAAATGTTTTATTTTTGAACGTCAGTTCACATTTGTAGGTGGATCATCAGTGTTAGAGCTAAAATTAGCATGTTTAAAGTGATTTTCATGCTTCCATGGGCCCAAAACACAAGATTTATGGAATAGTAAAAAGTGCATGAAAATGGCCAATTTACTCACTCTGAGTTCTCAAAAAGCGTTTCTTCACCCCGGGAAGTTAATTAAATACCATTTGGAGGCATTTAATGTTCGAGCAAAAACGGCTGATTTTCGACAAAAGAGATAACACCCCCCCATTACGTCATGCTTCAGAAATGTGGAAAATGGTCCGTTTTCAAATGTTTTATTTTTGAACGTCAGTTCACATTTGTAGGTGGATCATCAGTGTTAGAGCTAAAATTAGCATGTTTAAAGTGATTTTCATGCTTCCAGGGGCTCGGGAAGTTAATTAAATACCATTTGGAGGCATTTAATGTTCGAGCAAAAACGGCTGATTTTCGACAAAAGAGATAACACCCCCCCATTACGTCATGCTTCCGAAATGTGGAAAATGGTCCGTTTTCAAATGTTTTATTTTTGAACGTCAGTTCACATTTGTAGGTGGATCATCAGTGTTAGAGCTAAAATTAGCATGTTTAAAGTGATTTTCATGCTTCCAGGGGCCCAAAACACAAGATTTATGGAATGGTTAAAAGTGCATGAAAATGGCCAATTTACTCACTCTGAGTTCTCAAAAAGGGTTTCTTCACCCCGGGAAGTGAAATAAATACCATTTGGAGGCATTTAATGTTCGAGCAAAAACGGCTGATTTTCGACAAAAGAGATAACACCCCCCCATTACGTCATGCTTCAGAAATGTGGAAAATGGTCCGTTTTCAAATGTTTTATTTTTGAACGTCAGTTCACATTTGTAGGTGGATCATCAGTGTTAGAGCTAAAATTAGCATGTTTAAAGTGATTTTCATGCTTCCAGGGGCTCGGGAAGTTAATTAAATACCATTTGGAGGCATTTAATGTTCGAGCAAAAACGGCTGATTTTCGACAAAAGAGATAACACCCCCCCCATTACGTCATGCTTCAGAAATGTGGAAAATGGTCCGTTTTCAAATGTTTTATTTTTGAACGTCAGTTCACATTTGTAGGTGGATCATCAGTGTTAGAGCTAAAATTAGCATGTTTAAAGTGATTTTCATGCTTCCAGGGGCTCGGGAAGTTAATTAAATAACATTTGGAGGCATTTAATGTTCGAGCAAAAACGGCTGATTTTCGACAAAAGAGATAACACTCCCCCATTACGTCATGCTTCAGAAATGTGGAAAATGGTCCATTTTCAAATGTTTTATTTTTGAACGTCAGTTCACATTTGTAGGTGGATCATCAGTGTTAGAGCTAAAATTAGCATGTTTAAAGTGATTTTCATGCTTCCAGGGGCTCGGGAAGTTAATTAAATACCATTTGGAGGCATTTAATGTTTGAGCAAAAACGGCTGATTTTCGACAAAAGAGATAACACCCCCCCATTACGTCATGCTTCAGAAATGTGGAAAATGGTCCGTTTTCAAATGTTTTATTTTTGAACGTCAGTTCACATTTGTAGGTGGATCATCAGTGTTAGAGCTAAAATTAGCATGTTTAAAGTGATTTTCATGCTTCCAGGGGCCCAAAACACAAGATTTATGGAATGGTTAAAAGTGCATGAAAATGGCCAATTTACTCACTCTGAGTTCTCAAAAAGGGTTTCTTCACCCCGGGAAGTTAATTAAATACCATTTGGAGGCATTTAATGTTCGAGCAAAAACGGCTGATTTTCGACAAAAGAGATAACACCCCCCCATTACGTCATGCTTCAGAAATGTGGAAAATGGTCCGTTTTCAAATGTTTTATTTTTGAACGTCAGTTCACATTTGTAGGTGGATCATCAGTGTTAGAGCTAAAATTAGCATGTTTAAAGTGATTTTCATGCTTCCAGGGGCTCGGGAAGTTAATTAAATACCATTTGGAGGCATTTAATGTTCGAGCAAAAACGGCTGATTTTCGACAAAAGAGATAACACCCCCCCATTACGTCATGCTTCAGAAATGTGGAAAATGATCCGTTTTCAAATGTTTTATTTTTGAACGTCAGTTCACATTTGTAGGTGGATCATCAGTGTTAGAGCTAAAATTAGCATGTTTAAAGTGATTTTCATGCTTCCAGGGGCTCGGGAAGTGAAATAAATACCATTTGGAGGCATTTAATGTTAGAGCAAAAACGGCTGATTTTCGACAAAAGAGATAACACTTCCCCATTACGTCATGCTTCAGAAATGTGGAAAATGGTCCGTTTTCAAATGTTTTATTTTTGAACGTCAGTTCACATTTGTAGGTGGATCATCAGTGTTAGAGCTAAAATTAGCATGTTTAAAGTGATTTTCATGCTTCCAGGGGCTCGGGAAGTTAATTAAATACCATTTGGAGGCATTTAATGTTCGAGCAAAAACGGCTGATTTTCGACAAAAGAGATAACACCCCCCCATTACGTCATGCTTCAGAAATGTGGAAAATGGTCCGTTTTCAAATGTTTTATTTTTGAACGTCAGTTCACATTTGTAGGTGGATCATCAGTGTTAGAGCTAAAATTAGCATGTTTAAAGTGATTTTCATGCTTCCAGGGGCCCAAAACACAAGATTAATGGAATGGTTAAAAGTGCATGAAAATGGCCAATTTACTCACTCTGAGTTCTCAAAAAGGGTTTCTTCACCCCGGGAAGTGAAATAAATACCATTTGGAGGCATTTAATGTTCGAGCAAAAACGGCTGATTTTCGACAAAAGAGATAACACCCCCCCATTACGTCATGCTTCAGAAATGTGGAAAATGGTCCGTTTTCAAATGTTTTATTTTTGAATGTCAGTTCACATTTGTAGGTGGATCATCAGTGTTAGAGCTAAAATTAGCATGTTTAAAGTGATTTTCATGCTTCCAGGGGCCCAAAACACAAGATTTATGGAATGGTTAAAAGTGCATGAAAATGGCCAATTTACTCACTCTGAGTTCTCAAAAAGGGTTTCTTCACCCCGGGAAGTTAATTAAATACCATTTGGAGACATTTAATGTTCGAGCAAAAACGGCTGATTTTCGACAAAAGAGATAACACCCCCCCATTACGTCATGCTTCAGAAATGTGGAAAATGGTCCGTTTTCAAATGTTTTATTTTTGAACGTCAGTTCACATTTGTAGGTGGATCATCAGTGTTAGAGCTAAAATTAGCATGTTTAAAGTGATTTTCATGCTTCCAGGGGCTCGGGAAGTTAATTAAATACCATTTGGAGGCATTTAATGTTCGAGCAAAAACGGCTGATTTTCGACAAAAGAGATAACACCCCCCCATTACGTCATGCTTCAGAAATGTGGAAAATGGTCCGTTTTCAAATGTTTTATTTTTGAACGTCAGTTCACATTTGTAGGTGGATCATCAGTGTTAGAGCTAAAATTAGCATGTTTAAAGTGATTTTCATGCTTCCAGGGGCTCGGGAAGTTAATTAAATACCATTTGGAGGCATTTAATGTTCGAGCAAAAACGGCTGATTTTCGACAAAAGAGATAACACCCCCCCATTACGTCATGCTTCAGAAATGTGGAAAATGGTCCGTTTTCAAATGTTTTATTTTTGAACCTCAGTTCACATTTGTAGGTGGATCATCAGTGTTAGAGCTAAAATTAGCATGTTTAAAGTGATTTTCATGCTTCCAGGGGCCCAAAACACAAGATTTATGGAATGGTTAAAAGTGCATGAAAATGGCCAATTTACTCACTCTGAGTTCTCAAAAAGGGTTTCTTCACCCCGGGAAGTTAATTAAATACCATTTGGAGGCATTTAATGTTCGAGCAAAAACGGCTGATTTTCGACAAAAGAGATAACACCCCCCCATTACGTCATGCTTCAGAAATGTGGAAAATGGTCCGTTTTCAAATGTTTTATTTTTGAACGTCAGTTCACATTTGTAGGTGGATCATCAGTGTTAGAGCTAAAATTAGCATGTTTAAAGTGATTTTCATGCTTCCAGGGGCTCGGGAAGTTAATTAAATACCATTTGGAGGCATTTAATGTTCGAGCAAAAACGGCTGATTTTCGACAAAAGAGATAACACCCCCCCATTACGTCATGCTTCAGAAATGTGGAAAATGGTCCGTTTTCAAATGTTTTATTTTTTAACGTCAGTTCACATTTGTAGGTGGATCATCAGTGTTAGAGCTAAAATTAGCATGTTTAAAGTGATTTTCATGCTTCCAGGGGCTCGGGAAGTTAATTAAATACCATTTGGAGGCATTTAATGTTCGAGCAAAAACGGCTGATTTTCGACAAAAGAGATAACACCCCCCCCATTACGTCATGCTTCAGAAATGTGGAAAATGGTCCGTTTTCAAATGTTTTATTTTTGAACGTCAGTTCACATTTGTAGGTGGATCATCAGTGTTAGAGCTAAAATTAGCATGTTTAAAGTGATTTTCATGCTTCCAGGGGCTCGGGAAGTTAATTAAATACCATTTGGAGGCATTTAATGTTCGAGCAAAAACGGCTGATTTTCGACAAAAGAGATAACACCCCCCCATTACGTCATGCTTCAGAAATGTGGAAAATGGTCCGTTTTCAAATGTTTTATTTTTGAACGTCAGTTCACATTTGTAGGTGGATCATCAGTGTTAGAGCTAAAATTAGCATGTTTAAAGTGATTTTCATGCTTCCAGGGGCCCAAAACACAAGATTTATGGAATGGTTAAAAGTGCATGAAAATGGCCAATTTACTCACTCTGAGTTCTCAAAAAGGGTTTCTTCACCCCGGGAAGTTAATTAAATACCATTTGGAGGCATTTAATGTTCGAGCAAAAACGGCTGATTTTCGACAAAAGAGATAACACCCCCCCCATTACGTCATGCTTCAGAAATGTGGAAAATGGTCCGTTTTCAAATGTTTTATTTTTGAACGTCAGTTCACATTTGTAGGTGGATCATCAGTGTTAGAGCTAAAATTATCATGTTTAAAGTGATTTTCATGCTTCCAGGGGCTCGGGAAGTGAAATAAATACCATTTGGAGGCATTTAATGTTCGCGCAAAAACGGCTGATTTTCGACAAAAGAGATAACACCCCCCCATTACGTCATGCTTCAGAAATGTGGAAAATGGTCTGTTTTCAAATGTTTTATTTTTGAAGGCCAGTTCACATTTGTAGGTGGATCATCAGTGTTAGAGCTAAAATTAGCATGTTTAAAGTGATTTTCATGCTTCCAGGGGCTCGGGAAGTGAAATAAATACCATTTGGAGGCATTTAATGTTCGAGCAAAAACGGCTGATTTTCGACAAAAGAGATAACACCCCCTCATTACGTCATGCTTCAGAAATGTGGAAAATGGTCCGTTTTCAAATGTTTTATTTTTGAACGTCAGTTCACATTTGTAGGTGGATCATCAGTGTTAGAGCTAAAATTAGCATGTTTAAAGTGATTTTCATGCTTCCAGGGGCCCAAAACACAAGATTTATGGAATGGTTAAAAGTGCATGAAAATGGCCAATTTACTCACTCTGAGTTCTCAAAAAGGGTTTCTTCACCCCGGGAAGTTAATTAAATACCATTTGGAGGCATTTAATGTTCGAGCAAAAACGGCTGATTTTCGACAAAAGAGATAACACCCCCCCATTACGTCATGCTTCAGAAATGTGGAAAATGGTCCGTTTTCAAATGTTTTATTTTTGAACGTCAGTTCACATTTGTAGGTGGATCATCAGTGTTAGAGCTAAAATTAGCATGTTTAAAGTGATTTTCATGCTTCCAGGGGCTCGGGAAGTTAATTAAATACCATTTGGAGGCATTTAATGTTCGAGCAAAAACGGCTGATTTTCGACAAAAGAGATAACACCCCCCCATTACGTCATGCTTCCGAAATGTGGAAAATGGTCCGTTTTCAAATGTTTTATTTTTGAACGTCAGTTCACATTTGTAGGTGGATCATCAGTGTTAGAGCTAAAATTAGCATGTTTAAAGTGATTTTCATGCTTCCAGGGGCCCAAAACACAAGATTTATGGAATAGTTAAAAGTGCATGAAAATGGCCAATTTACTCACTCTGAGTTCTCAAAAAGGGTTTCTTCACCCCGGGAAGTTAATTAAATACCATTTGGAGGCATTTAATGTTCGAGCAAAAACGGCTGATTTTCGACAAAAGAGATAACACCCCCCCATTACGTCATGCTTCAGAAATGTGGAAAATGGTCCGTTTTCAAATGTTTTATTTTTGAACGTCAGTTCACATTTGTAGGTGGATCATCAGTGTTAGAGCTAAAATTAGCATGTTTAAAGTGATTTTCATGCTTCCAGGGGCTCGGGAAGTTAATTAAATACCATTTGGAGGCATTTAATGTTCGAGCAAAAACGGCTGATTTTCGACAAAAGAGATAACACCCCCCCATTACGTCATGCTTCAGAAATGTGGAAAATGGTCCGTTTTCAAATGTTTTATTTTTGAACGTCAGTTCACATTTGTAGGTGGATCATCAGTGTTAGAGCTAAAATTAGCATGTTTAAAGTGATTTTCATGCTTCCAGGGGCCCAAAACACAAGATTTATGGAATGGTTAAAAGTGCATGAAAATGGCCAATTTACTCACTCTGAGTTCTCAAAAAGGGTTTCTTCACCCCGGGAAGTTAATTAAATACCATTTGGAGGCATTTAATGTTCGAGCAAAAACGGCTGATTTTCGACAAAAGAGATAACACCCCCCCATTACGTCATGCTTCAGAAATGTGGAAAATGGTCCGTTTTCAAATGTTTTATTTTTGAACGTCAGTTCACATTTGTAGGTGGATCATCAGTGTTAGAGCTAAAATTAGCATGTTTAAAGTGATTTTCATGCTTCCAGGGGCTCGGGAAGTTAATTAAATACCATTTGGAGGCATTTAATGTTCGAGCAAAAACGGCTGATTTTCGACAAAAGAGATAACACCCCCCCATTACGTCATGCTTCAGAAATGTGGAAAATGGTCCGTTTTCAAATGTTTTATTTTTTAACGTCAGTTCACATTTGTAGGTGGATCATCAGTGTTAGAGCTAAAATTAGCATGTTTAAAGTGATTTTCATGCTTCCAGGGGCTCGGGAAGTTAATTAAATACCATTTGGAGGCATTTAATGTTCGAGCAAAAACGGCTGATTTTCGACAAAAGAGATAACACCCCCCCATTACGTCATGCTTCAGAAATGTGGAAAATGGTCCGTTTTCAAATGTTTTATTTTTGAACGTCAGTTCACATTTGTAGGTGGATCATCAGTGTTAGAGCTAAAATTAGCATGTTTAAAGTGATTTTCATGCTTCCAGGGGCTCGGGAAGTTAATTAAATACCATTTGGAGGCATTTAATGTTCGAGCAAAAACGGCTGATTTTCGACAAAAGAGATAACACCCCCCCATTACGTCATGCTTCAGAAATGTGGAAAATGGTCCGTTTTCAAATGTTTTATTTTTGAACGTCAGTTCACATTTGTAGGTGGATCATCAGTGTTAGAGCTAAAATTAGCATGTTTAAAGTGATTTTCATGCTTCCAGGGGCCCAAAACACAAGATTTATGGAATGGTTAAAAGTGCATGAAAATGGCCAATTTACTCACTCTGAGTTCTCAAAAAGGGTTTCTTCACCCCGGGAAGTTAATTAAATACCATTTGGAGGCATTTAATGTTCGAGCAAAAACGGCTGATTTTCGACAAAAGAGATAACACCCCCCCATTACGTCATGCTTCAGAAATGTGGAAAATGGTCCGTTTTCAAATGTTTTATTTTTGAACGTCAGTTTACATTTGTAGGTGGATCATCAGTGTTAGAGCTAAAATTATCATGTTTAAAGTGATTTTCATGCTTCCAGGGGCTCGGGAAGTGAAATAAATACCATTTGGAGGCATTTAATGTTCGCGCAAAAACGGCTGATTTTCGACAAAAGAGATAACACCCCCCCATTACGTCATGCTTCAGAAATGTGGAAAATGGTCTGTTTTCAAATGTTTTATTTTTGAAGGTCAGTTCACATTTGTAGGTGGATCATCAGTGTTAGAGCTAAAATTAGCATGTTTAAAGTGATTTTCATGCTTCCAGGGGCTCGGGAAGTGAAATAAATACCATTTGGAGGCATTTAATGTTCGAGCAAAAACGGCTGATTTTCGACAAAAGAGATAACACCCCCCCATTACGTCATGCTTCAGAAATGTGGAAAATGGTCCATTTTCCAATGTTTTATTTTTGAACGTCAGTTCACATTTGTAGGTGGATCATCAGTGTTAGAGCTAAAATTAGCATGTTTAAAGTGATTTTCATGCTTCCAGGGGCCCAAAACACAAGATTTATGGAATGGTTAAAAGTGCATGAAAATGGCCAATTTACTCACTCTGAGTTCTCAAAAAGGGTTTCTTCACCCCGGGAAGTTAATTAAATACCATTTGGAGGCATTTAATGTTCGAGCAAAAACGGCTGATTTTCGACAAAAGAGATAACACCCCCCCATTACGTCATGCTTCAGAAATGTGGAAAATGGTCCGTTTTCAAATGTTTTATTTTTGAACGTCAGTTCACATTTGTAGGTGGATCATCAGTGTTAGAGCTAAAATTAGCATGTTTAAAGTGATTTTCATGCTTCCAGGGGCTCGGGAAGTTAATTAAATACCATTTGGAGGCATTTAATGTTCGAGCAAAAACGGCTGATTTTCGACAAAAGAGATAACACCCCCCCATTACGTCATGCTTCAGAAATGTGGAAAATGGTCCGTTTTCAAATGTTTTATTTTTTAACGTCAGTTCACATTTGTAGGTGGATCATCAGTGTTAGAGCTAAAATTAGCATGTTTAAAGTGATTTTCATGCTTCCAGGGGCTCGGGAAGTTAATTAAATACCATTTGGAGGCATTTAATGTTCGAGCAAAAACGGCTGATTTTCGACAAAAGAGATAACACCCCCCCATTACGTCATGCTTCAGAAATGTGGAAAATGGTCCGTTTTCAAATGTTTTATTTTTGAACGTCAGTTCACATTTGTAGGTGGATCATCAGTGTTAGAGCTAAAATTAGCATGTTTAAAGTGATTTTCATGCTTCCAGGGGCTCGGGAAGTTAATTAAATACCATTTGGAGGCATTTAATGTTCGAGCAAAAACGGCTGATTTTCGACAAAAGAGATAACACCCCCCATTACGTCATGCTTCAGAAATGTGGAAAATGGTCCGTTTTCAAATGTTTTATTTTTGAACGTCAGTTCACATTTGTAGGTGGATCATCAGTGTTAGAGCTAAAATTAGCATGTTTAAAGTGATTTTCATGCTTCCAGGGGCCCAAAACACAAGATTTATGGAATGGTTAAAAGTGCATGAAAATGGCCAATTTACTCACTCTGAGTTCTCAAAAAGGGTTTCTTCACCCCGGGAAGTTAATTAAATACCATTTGGAGGCATTTAATGTTCGAGCAAAAACGGCTGATTTTCGACAAAAGAGATAACACCCCCCCATTACGTCATGCTTCAGAAATGTGGAAAATGGTCCGTTTTCAAATGTTTTATTTTTGAACGTCAGTTTACATTTGTAGGTGGATCATCAGTGTTAGAGCTAAAATTATCATGTTTAAAGTGATTTTCATGCTTCCAGGGGCTCGGGAAGTGAAATAAATACCATTTGGAGGCATTTAATGTTCGCGCAAAAACGGCTGATTTTCGACAAAAGAGATAACACCCCCCCATTACGTCATGCTTCAGAAATGTGGAAAATGGTCTGTTTTCAAATGTTTTATTTTTGAAGGTCAGTTCACATTTGTAGGTGGATCATCAGTGTTAGAGCTAAAATTAGCATGTTTAAAGTGATTTTCATGCTTCCAGGGGCTCGGGAAGTGAAATAAATACCATTTGGAGGCATTTAATGTTCGAGCAAAAACGGCTGATTTTCGACAAAAGAGATAACACCCCCCCATTACGTCATGCTTCAGAAATGTGGAAAATGGTCCATTTTCAAATGTTTTATTTTTGAACGTCAGTTCACATTTGTAGGTGGATCATCAGTGTTAGAGCTAAAATTAGCATGTTTAAAGTGATTTTCATGCTTCCAGGGGCCCAAAACACAAGATTTATGGAATGGTTAAAAGTGCATGAAAATGGCCAATTTACTCACTCTGAGTTCTCAAAAAGGGTTTCTTCACCCCGGGAAGTTAATTAAATACCATTTGGAGGCATTTAATGTTCGAGCAAAAACGGCTGATTTTCGACAAAAGAGATAACACCCCCCCATTACGTCATGCTTCAGAAATGTGGAAAATGGTCCGTTTTCAAATGTTTTATTTTTGAACGTCAGTTCACATTTGTAGGTGGATCATCAGTGTTAGAGCTAAAATTAGCATGTTTAAAGTGATTTTCATGCTTCCAGGGGCTCGGGAAGTTAATTAAATACCATTTGGAGGCATTTAATGTTCGAGCAAAAACGGCTGATTTTCGACAAAAGAGATAACACCCCCCCATTACGTCATGCTTCAGAAATGTGGAAAATGGTCCGTTTTCAAATGTTTTATTTTTGAACGTCAGTTCACATTTGTAGGTGGATCATCAGTGTTAGAGCTAAAATTAGCATGTTTAAAGTGATTTTCATGCTTCCAGGGGCTCGGGAAGTGAAATAAATACCATTTGGAGGCATTTAATGTTCGAGCAAAAACGGCTGATTTTCGACAAAAGAGATAACACCCCCCCATTACGTCATGCTTCAGAAATGTGGAAAATGGTCCGTTTTCAAATGTTTTATTTTTGAACGTCAGTTCACATTTGTAGGTGGATCATCAGTGTTAGAGCTAAAATTAGCATGTTTAAAGTGATTTTCATGCTTCCAGGGGCCCAAAACACAAGATTTATGGAATGTTTAAAAGTGCATGAAAATGGCCAATTTACTCACTCTGAGTTCTCAAAAAGGGTTTCTTCACCCCAGGAAGTGAAATAAATACCATTTGGAGGCATTTAATGTTCGAGCAAAAACGGCTGATTTTCGACAAAAGAGATAACACCCCCCCATTACGCTTTGCTTCAGAAATGTGGAAAATGGTCCGTTTTCAAATGTTTTATTTTTGAACGTCAGTTCACATTTGTAGGTGGATCATCAGTGTTAGAGCTAAAATTAGCATGTTTAAAGTGATTTTCATGCTTCCAGGGGCTCGGGAAGTTAATTAAATACCATTTGGAGGCATTTAATGTTCGAGCAAAAACGGCTGATTTTCGACAAAAGAGATAACACCCCCCCATTACGTCATGCTTCAGAAATGTGGAAAATGGTCCGTTTTCAAATGTTTTATTTTTTAACGTCAGTTCACATTTGTAGGTGGATCATCAGTGTTAGAGCTAAAATTAGCATGTTTAAAGTGATTTTCATGCTTCCAGGGGCTCGGGAAGTTAATTATATACCATTTGGAGGCATTTAATGTTCGAGCAAAAATGGCTGATTTTCGACAAAAGAGATAACACCCCCCCATTACGTCATGCTTCAGAAATGTGGAAAATGGTCCGTTTTCAAATGTTTTATTTTTGAACCTCAGTTCACATTTGTAGGTGGATCATCAGTGTTAGAGCTAAAATTAGCATGTTTAAAGTGATTTTCATGCTTCCAGGGGCTCGGGAAGTTAATTAAATACCATTTGGAGGCATTTAATGTTCGAGCAAAAATGGCTGATTTTCGACAAAAGAGATAACACCCCCCCATTACGTCATGCTTCAGAAATGTGGAAAATGGTCCGTTTTCAAATGTTTTATTTTTGAACGTCAGTTCACATTTGTAGGTGGATCATCAGTGTTAGAGCTAAAATTAGCATGTTTAACCACTTGGCTGCTAGGCGTTTTCCGGTCCTGCGCTAAAAAAACATAAATCCTATACACCATGACGAGCTGGCCTTGTCATCCGCGCACGGCAGGTAAGCGCCATGACGAGCCCAGCTCGGCATTAGCCTCGAAGGGGTTAAAGTGATTTTCATGCTTCCAGGGGCCCAAAACACAAGATTTATGGAATGGTTAAAAGTGCATGAAAATGGCCAATTTACTCACTCTGAGTTCTCAAAAAGGGTTTCTTCACCCCGGGAAGTTAATTAAATACCATTTGGAGGCATTTAATGTTCGAGCAAAAACGGCTGATTTTCGACAAAAGAGATAACACCCCCCCATTACGTCATGCTTCAGAAATGTGGAAAATGGTCCGTTTTCAAATGTTTTATTTTTGAATGTCAGTTCACATTTGTAGGTGGATCATCAGTGTTAGAGCTAAAATTATCATGTTTAAAGTGATTTTCATGCTTCCAGGGGCTCGGGAAGTGAAATAAATACCATTTGGAGGCATTTAATGTTCGCGCAAAAACGGCTGATTTTCGACAAAAGAGATAACACCCCCCCATTACGTCATGCTTCAGAAATGTGGAAAATGGTCTGTTTTCAAATGTTTTATTTTTGAAGGTCAGTTCACATTTGTAGGTGGATCATCAGTGTTAGAGCTAAAATTAGCATGTTTAAAGTGATTTTCATGCTTCCAGGGGCTCGGGAAGTGAAATAAATACCATTTGGAGGCATTTAATGTTCGAGCAAAAACGGCTGATTTTCGACAAAAGAGATAACACCCCCCCATTACGTCATGCTTCAGAAATGTGGAAAATGGTCCGTTTTCAAATGTTTTATTTTTGAACGTCAGTTCACATTTGTAGGTGGATCATCAGTGTAAGAGCTAAAATTAGCATGTTTAAAGTGATTTTCATGCTTCCAGGGGCCCAAAACACAAGATTTATGGAATGGTTAAAAGTGCATGAAAATGGCCAATTTACTCACTCTGAGTTCTCAAAAAGGGTTTCTTCACCCCGGGAAGTTAATTAAATACCATTTGGAGGCATTTAATGTTCGAGCAAAAACGGCTGATTTTCGACAAAAGAGATAACACCCCCCCATTACGTCATGCTTCAGAAATGTGGAAAATGGTCCGTTTTCAAATGTTTTATTTTTGAACGTCAGTTCACATTTGTAGGTGGATCATCAGTGTTAGAGCTAAAATTAGCATGTTTAAAGTGATTTTCATGCTTCCAGGGGCTCGGGAAGTTAATTAAATACCATTTGGAGGCATTTAATGTTCGAGCAAAAACGGCTGATTTTCGACAAAAGAGATAACACCCCCCCATTACGTCATGCTTCAGAAATGTGGAAAATGGTCCGTTTTCAAATGTTTTATTTTTTAACGTCAGTTCACATTTGTAGGTGGATCATCAGTGTTAGAGCTAAAATTAGCATGTTTAAAGTGATTTTCATGCTTCCAGGGGCTCGGGAAGTTAATTAAATACCATTTGGAGGCATTTAATGTTCGAGCAAAAACGGCTGATTTTCGACAAAAGAGATAACACCCCCCCATTACGTCATGCTTCAGAAATGTGGAAAATGGTCCGTTTTCAAATGTTTTATTTTTGAACGTCAGTTCACATTTGTAGGTGGATCATCAGTGTTAGAGCTAAAATTAGCATGTTTAAAGTGATTTTCATGCTTCCAGGGGCTCGGGAAGTTAATTAAATACCATTTGGAGGCATTTAATGTTCGAGCAAAAACGGCTGATTTTCGACAAAAGAGATAACACCCCCCCATTACGTCATGCTTCAGAAATGTGGAAAATGGTCCGTTTTCAAATGTTTTATTTTTGAACGTCAGTTCACATTTGTAGGTGGATCATCAGTGTTAGAGCTAAAATTAGCATGTTTAAAGTGATTTTCATGCTTCCAGGGGCCCAAAACACAAGATTTATGGAATGGTTAAAAGTGCATGAAAATGGCCAATTTACTCACTCTGAGTTCTCAAAAAGGGTTTCTTCACCCCGGGAAGTTAATTAAATACCATTTGGAGGCATTTAATGTTCGAGCAAAAACGGCTGATTTTCGACAAAAGAGATAACACCCCCCCATTACGTCATGCTTCAGAAATGTGGAAAATGGTCCGTTTTCAAATGTTTTATTTTTGAACGTCAGTTTACATTTGTAGGTGGATCATCAGTGTTAGAGCTAAAATTATCATGTTTAAAGTGATTTTCATGCTTCCAGGGGCTCGGGAAGTGAAATAAATACCATTTGGAGGCATTTAATGTTCGCGCAAAAACGGCTGATTTTCGACAAAAGAGATAACACCCCCCCATTACGTCATGCTTCAGAAATGTGGAAAATGGTCTGTTTTCAAATGTTTTATTTTTGAAGGTCAGTTCACATTTGTAGGTGGATCATCAGTGTTAGAGCTAAAATTAGCATGTTTAAAGTGATTTTCATGCTTCCAGGGGCTCGGGAAGTGAAATAAATACCATTTGGAGGCATTTAATGTTCGAGCAAAAACGGCTGATTTTCGACAAAAGAGATAACACCCCCCCATTACGTCATGCTTCAGAAATGTGGAAAATGGTCCATTTTCAAATGTTTTATTTTTGAACGTCAGTTCACATTTGTAGGTGGATCATCAGTGTTAGAGCTAAAATTAGCATGTTTAAAGTGATTTTCATGCTTCCAGGGGCCCAAAACACAAGATTTATGGAATGGTTAAAAGTGCATGAAAATGGCCAATTTACTCACTCTGAGTTCTCAAAAAGGGTTTCTTCACCCCGGGAAGTTAATTAAATACCATTTGGAGGCATTTAATGTTCGAGCAAAAACGGCTGATTTTCGACAAAAGAGATAACACCTCCCCATTACGTCATGCTTCAGAAATGTGGAAAATGGTCCGTTTTCAAATGTTTTATTTTTGAACGTCAGTTCACATTTGTAGGTGGATCATCAGTGTTAGAGCTAAAATTAGCATGTTTAAAGTGATTTTCATGCTTCCAGGGGCTCGGGAAGTTAATTAAATACCATTTGGAGGCATTTAATGTTCGAGCAAAAACGGCTGATTTTCGACAAAAGAGATAACACCCCCCCATTACGTCATGCTTCAGAAATGTGGAAAATGGTCCGTTTTCAAATGTTTTATTTTTTAACGTCAGTTCACATTTGTAGGTGGATCATCAGTGTTAGAGCTAAAATTAGCATGTTTAAAGTGATTTTCATGCTTCCAGGGGCTCGGGAAGTTAATTAAATACCATTTGGAGGCATTTAATGTTCGAGCAAAAACGGCTGATTTTCGACAAAAGAGATAACACCCCCCCATTACGTCATGCTTCAGAAATGTGGAAAATGGTCCGTTTTCAAATGTTTTATTTTTGAACGTCAGTTCACATTTGTAGGTGGATCATCAGTGTTAGAGCTAAAATTAGCATGTTTAAAGTGATTTTCATGCTTCCAGGGGCTCGGGAAGTTAATTAAATACCATTTGGAGGCATTTAATGTTCGAGCAAAAACGGCTGATTTTCGACAAAAGAGATAACACCCCCCCATTACGTCATGCTTCAGAAATGTGGAAAATGGTCCGTTTTCAAATGTTTTATTTTTGAACGTCAGTTCACATTTGTAGGTGGATCATCAGTGTTAGAGCTAAAATTAGCATGTTTAAAGTGATTTTCATGCTTCCAGGGGCCCAAAACACAAGATTTATGGAATGGTTAAAAGTGCATGAAAATGGCCAATTTACTCACTCTGAGTTCTCAAAAAGGGTTTCTTCACCCCGGGAAGTTAATTAAATACCATTTGGAGGCATTTAATGTTCGAGCAAAAACGGCTGATTTTCGACAAAAGAGATAACACCCCCCCATTACGTCATGCTTCAGAAATGTGGAAAATGGTCCGTTTTCAAATGTTTTATTTTTGAACGTCAGTTTACATTTGTAGGTGGATCATCAGTGTTAGAGCTAAAATTATCATGTTTAAAGTGATTTTCATGCTTCCAGGGGCTCGGGAAGTGAAATAAATACCATTTGGAGGCATTTAATGTTCGCGCAAAAACGGCTGATTTTCGACAAAAGAGATAACACCCCCCCATTACGTCATGCTTCAGAAATGTGGAAAATGGTCTGTTTTCAAATGTTTTATTTTTGAAGGTCAGTTCACATTTGTAGGTGGATCATCAGTGTTAGAGCTAAAATTAGCATGTTTAAAGTGATTTTCATGCTTCCAGGGGCTCGGGAAGTGAAATAAATACCATTTGGAGGCATTTAATGTTCGAGCAAAAACGGCTGATTTTCGACAAAAGAGATAACACCCCCCCATTACGTCATGCTTCAGAAATGTGGAAAATGGTCCATTTTCAAATGTTTTATTTTTGAACGTCAGTTCACATTTGTAGGTGGATCATCAGTGTTAGAGCTAAAATTAGCATGTTTAAAGTGATTTTCATGCTTCCAGGGGCCCAAAACACAAGATTTATGGAATGGTTAAAAGTGCATGAAAATGGCCAATTTACTCACTCTGAGTTCTCAAAAAGGGTTTCTTCACCCCGGGAAGTTAATTAAATACCATTTGGAGGCATTTAATGTTCGAGCAAAAACGGCTGATTTTCGACAAAAGAGATAACACCCCCCCATTACGTCATGCTTCAGAAATGTGGAAAATGGTCCGTTTTCAAATGTTTTATTTTTGAACGTCAGTTCACATTTGTAGGTGGATCATCAGTGTTAGAGCTAAAATTAGCATGTTTAAAGTGATTTTCATGCTTCCAGGGGCTCGGGAAGTGAAATAAATACCATTTGGAGGCATTTAATGTTCGAGCAAAAACGGCTGATTTTCGACAAAAGAGATAACACCCCCCCATTACGTCATGCTTCAGAAATGTGGAAAATGGTCCGTTTTCAAATGTTTTATTTTTTAACGTCAGTTCACATTTGTAGGTGGATCATCAGTGTTAGAGCTAAAATTAGCATGTTTAAAGTGATTTTCATGCTTCCAGGGGCTCGGGAAGTTAATTATATACCATTTGGAGGCATTTAATGTTCGAGCAAAAATGGCTGATTTTCGACAAAAGAGATAACACCCCCCCATTACGTCATGCTTCAGAAATGTGGAAAATGGTCCGTTTTCAAATGTTTTATTTTTGAACCTCAGTTCACATTTGTAGGTGGATCATCAGTGTTAGAGCTAAAATTAGCATGTTTAAAGTGATTTTCATGCTTCCAGGGGCTCGGGAAGTTAATTAAATACCATTTGGAGGCATTTAATGTTCGAGCAAAAATGGCTGATTTTCGACAAAAGAGATAACACCCCCCCATTACGTCATGCTTCAGAAATGTGGAAAATGGTCCGTTTTCAAATGTTTTATTTTTGAACGTCAGTTCACATTTGTAGGTGGATCATCAGTGTTAGAGCTAAAATTAGCATGTTTAACCACTTGGCTGCTAGGCGTTTTCCGGTCCTGCGCTAAAAAAACATAAATCCTATACACCATGACGAGCTGGCCTTGTCATCCGCGCACGGCAGGTAAGCGCCATGACGAGCCCAGCTCGTCATTAGCCTCGAAGGGGTTAAAGTGATTTTCATGCTTCCAGGGGCCCAAAACACAAGATTTATGGAATGGTTAAAAGTGCATGAAAATGGCCAATTTACTCACTCTGAGTTCTCAAAAAGGGTTTCTTCACCCCGGGAAGTTAATTAAATACCATTTGGAGGCATTTAATGTTCGAGCAAAAACGGCTGATTTTCGACAAAAGAGATAACACCCCCCCATTACGTCATGCTTCAGAAATGTGGAAAATGGTCCGTTTTCAAATGTTTTATTTTTGAACGTCAGTTCACATTTGTAGGTGGATCATCAGTGTTAGAGCTAAAATTATCATGTTTAAAGTGATTTTCATGCTTCCAGGGGCTCGGGAAGTGAAATAAATACCATTTGGAGGCATTTAATGTTCGCGCAAAAACGGCTGATTTTCGACAAAAGAGATAACACCCCCCCATTACGTCATGCTTCAGAAATGTGGAAAATGGTCTGTTTTCAAATGTTTTATTTTTGAAGGTCAGTTCACATTTGTAGGTGGATCATCAGTGTTAGAGCTAAAATTAGCATGTTTAAAGTGATTTTCATGCTTCCAGGGGCTCGGGAAGTGAAATAAATACCATTTGGAGGCATTTAATGTTCGAGCAAAAACGGCTGATTTTCGACAAAAGAGATAACACCCCCCCATTACGTCATGCTTCAGAAATGTGGAAAATGGTCCGTTTTCAAATGTTTTATTTTTGAACGTCAGTTCACATTTGTAGGTGGATCATCAGTGTTAGAGCTAAAATTAGCATGTTTAAAGTGATTTTCATGCTTCCAGGGGCCCAAAACACAAGATTTATGGAATGGTTAAAAGTGCATGAAAATGGCCAATTTACTCACTCTGAGTTCTCAAAAAGGGTTTCTTCACCCCGGGAAGTTAATTAAATACCATTTGGAGGCATTTAATGTTCGAGCAAAAACGGCTGATTTTCGACAAAAGAGATAACACCCCCCCATTACGTCATGCTTCAGAAATGTGGAAAATGGTCCGTTTTCAAATGTTTTATTTTTGAACGTCAGTTCACATTTGTAGGTGGATCATCAGTGTTAGAGCTAAAATTAGCATGTTTAAAGTGATTTTCATGCTTCCAGGGGCTCGGGAAGTTAATTAAATACCATTTGGAGGCATTTAATGTTCGAGCAAAAACGGCTGATTTTCGACAAAAGAGATAACACCCCCCCATTACGTCATGCTTCAGAAATGTGGAAAATGGTCCGTTTTCAAATGTTTTATTTTTGAACGTCAGTTCACATTTGTAGGTGGATCATCAGTGTTAGAGCTAAAATTAGCATGTTTAAAGTGATTTTCATGCTTCCAGGGGCTCGGGAAGTGAAATAAATACCATTTGGAGGCATTTAATGTTCGAGCAAAAACGGCTGATTTTCGACAAAAGAGATAACACCCCCCCATTACGTCATGCTTCAGAAATGTGGAAAATGGTCCGTTTTCAAATGTTTTATTTTTGAACGTCAGTTCACATTTGTAGGTGGATCATCAGTGTTAGAGCTAAAATTAGCATGTTTAAAGTGATTTTCATGCTTCCAGGGGCCCAAAACACAAGATTTATGGAATGGTTAAAAGTGCATGAAAATGGCCAATTTACTCACTCTGAGTTCTCAAAAAGGGTTTCTTCACCCCGGGAAGTTAATTAAATACCATTTGGAGGCATTTAATGTTCGAGCAAAAACGGCTGATTTTCGACAAAAGAGATAACACCCCCCCATTACGTCATGCTTCAGAAATGTGGAAAATGGTCCGTTTTCAAATGTTTTATTTTTGAACGTCAGTTCACATTTGTAGGTGGATCATCAGTGTTAGAGCTAAAATTAGCATGTTTAAAGTGATTTTCATGCTTCCAGGGGCTCGGGAAGTTAATTAAATACCATTTGGAGGCATTTAATGTTCAAGCAAAAACGGCTGATTTTCGACAAAAGAGATAACACCCCCCCATTACGTCATGCTTCAGAAATGTGGAAAATGGTCCGTTTTCAAATGTTTTATTTTTTAACGTCAGTTCACATTTGTAGGTGGATCATCAGTGTTAGAGCTAAAATTAGCATGTTTAAAGTGATTTTCATGCTTCCAGGGGCTCGGGAAGTTAATTAAATACCATTTGGAGGCATTTAATGTTCGAGCAAAAACGGCTGATTTTCGACAAAAGAGATAACACCCCCCCCATTACGTCATGCTTCAGAAATGTGGAAAATGGTCCGTTTTCAAATGTTTTATTTTTGAACGTCAGTTCACATTTGTAGGTGGATCATCAGTGTTAGAGCTAAAATTAGCATGTTTAAAGTGATTTTCATGCTTCCAGGGGCTCGGGAAGTTAATTAAATACCATTTGGAGGCATTTAATGTTCGAGCAAAAACGGCTGATTTTCGACAAAAGAGATAACACCCCCCCATTACGTCATGCTTCAGAAATGTGGAAAATGGTCCGTTTTCAAATGTTTTATTTTTGAACGTCAGTTCACATTTGTAGGTGGATCATCAGTGTTAGAGCTAAAATTAGCATGTTTAAAGTGATTTTCATGCTTCCAGGGGCCCAAAACACAAGATTTATGGAATGGTTAAAAGTGCATGAAAATGGCCAATTTACTCACTCTGAGTTCTCAAAAAGGGTTTCTTCACCCCGGGAAGTTAATTAAATACCATTTGGAGGCATTTAATGTTCGAGCAAAAACGGCTGATTTTCGACAAAAGAGATAACACCCCCCCCATTACGTCATGCTTCAGAAATGTGGAAAATGGTCCGTTTTCAAATGTTTTATTTTTGAACGTCAGTTCACATTTGTAGGTGGATCATCAGTGTTAGAGCTAAAATTATCATGTTTAAAGTGATTTTCATGCTTCCAGGGGCTCGGGAAGTGAAATAAATACCATTTGGAGGCATTTAATGTTCGCGCAAAAACGGCTGATTTTCGACAAAAGAGATAACACCCCCCCATTACGTCATGCTTCAGAAATGTGGAAAATGGTCTGTTTTCAAATGTTTTATTTTTGAAGGCCAGTTCACATTTGTAGGTGGATCATCAGTGTTAGAGCTAAAATTAGCATGTTTAAAGTGATTTTCATGCTTCCAGGGGCTCGGGAAGTGAAATAAATACCATTTGGAGGCATTTAATGTTCGAGCAAAAACGGCTGATTTTCGACAAAAGAGATAACACCCCCCCATTACGTCATGCTTCAGAAATGTGGAAAATGGTCCGTTTTCAAATGTTTTATTTTTGAACGTCAGTTCACATTTGTAGGTGGATCATCAGTGTTAGAGCTAAAATTAGCATGTTTAAAGTGATTTTCATGCTTCCAGGGGCCCAAAACACAAGATTTATGGAATGGTTAAAAGTGCATGAAAATGGCCAATTTACTCACTCTGAGTTCTCAAAAAGGGTTTCTTCACCCCGGGAAGTTAATTAAATACCATTTGGAGGCATTTAATGTTCGAGCAAAAACGGCTGATTTTCGACAAAAGAGATAACACCCCCCCATTACGTCATGCTTCAGAAATGTGGAAAATGGTCCGTTTTCAAATGTTTTATTTTTGAACGTCAGTTCACATTTGTAGGTGGATCATCAGTGTTAGAGCTAAAATTAGCATGTTTAAAGTGATTTTCATGCTTCCAGGGGCTCGGGAAGTTAATTAAATACCATTTGGAGGCATTTAATGTTCGAGCAAAAACGGCTGATTTTCGACAAAAGAGATAACACCCCCCCATTACGTCATGCTTCCGAAATGTGGAAAATGGTCCGTTTTCAAATGTTTTATTTTTGAACGTCAGTTCACATTTGTAGGTGGATCATCAGTGTTAGAGCTAAAATTAGCATGTTTAAAGTGATTTTCATGCTTCCAGGGGCCCAAAACACAAGATTTATGGAATAGTTAAAAGTGCATGAAAATGGCCAATTTACTCACTCTGAGTTCTCAAAAAGGGTTTCTTCACCCCGGGAAGTTAATTAAATACCATTTGGAGGCATTTAATGTTCGAGCAAAAACGGCTGATTTTCGACAAAAGAGATAACACCCCCCCATTACGTCATGCTTCAGAAATGTGGAAAATGGTCCGTTTTCAAATGTTTTATTTTTGAACGTCAGTTCACATTTGTAGGTGGATCATCAGTGTTAGAGCTAAAATTAGCATGTTTAAAGTGATTTTCATGCTTCCAGGGGCTCGGGAAGTTAATTAAATACCATTTGGAGGCATTTAATGTTCGAGCAAAAACGGCTGATTTTCGACAAAAGAGATAACACCCCCCCATTACGTCATGCTTCAGAAATGTGGAAAATGGTCCGTTTTCAAATGTTTTATTTTTGAACGTCAGTTCACATTTGTAGGTGGATCATCAGTGTTAGAGCTAAAATTAGCATGTTTAAAGTGATTTTCATGCTTCCAGGGGCCCAAAACACAAGATTTATGGAATGGTTAAAAGTGCATGAAAATGGCCAATTTACTCACTCTGAGTTCTCAAAAAGGGTTTCTTCACCCCGGGAAGTTAATTAAATACCATTTGGAGGCATTTAATGTTCGAGCAAAAACGGCTGATTTTCGACAAAAGAGATAACACCCCCCCATTACGTCATGCTTCAGAAATGTGGAAAATGGTCCGTTTTCAAATGTTTTATTTTTGAACGTCAGTTCACATTTGTAGGTGGATCATCAGTGTTAGAGCTAAAATTAGCATGTTTAAAGTGATTTTCATGCTTCCAGGGGCTCGGGAAGTTAATTAAATACCATTTGGAGGCATTTAATGTTCGAGCAAAAACGGCTGATTTTCGACAAAAGAGATAACACCCCCCCATTACGTCATGCTTCAGAAATGTGGAAAATGGTCCGTTTTCAAATGTTTTATTTTTTAACGTCAGTTCACATTTGTAGGTGGATCATCAGTGTTAGAGCTAAAATTAGCATGTTTAAAGTGATTTTCATGCTTCCAGGGGCTCGGGAAGTTAATTAAATACCATTTGGAGGCATTTAATGTTCGAGCAAAAACGGCTGATTTTCGACAAAAGAGATAACACCCCCCCATTACGTCATGCTTCAGAAATGTGGAAAATGGTCCGTTTTCAAATGTTTTATTTTTGAACGTCAGTTCACATTTGTAGGTGGATCATCAGTGTTAGAGCTAAAATTAGCATGTTTAAAGTGATTTTCATGCTTCCAGGGGCTCGGGAAGTTAATTAAATACCATTTGGAGGCATTTAATGTTCGAGCAAAAACGGCTGATTTTCGACAAAAGAGATAACACCCCCCCATTACGTCATGCTTCAGAAATGTGGAAAATGGTCCGTTTTCAAATGTTTTATTTTTGAACGTCAGTTCACATTTGTAGGTGGATCATCAGTGTTAGAGCTAAAATTAGCATGTTTAAAGTGATTTTCATGCTTCCAGGGGCCCAAAACACAAGATTTATGGAATGGTTAAAAGTGCATGAAAATGGCCAATTTACTCACTCTGAGTTCTCAAAAAGGGTTTCTTCACCCCGGGAAGTTAATTAAATACCATTTGGAGGCATTTAATGTTCGAGCAAAAACGGCTGATTTTCGACAAAAGAGATAACACCCCCCCATTACGTCATGCTTCAGAAATGTGGAAAATGGTCCGTTTTCAAATGTTTTATTTTTGAACGTCAGTTTACATTTGTAGGTGGATCATCAGTGTTAGAGCTAAAATTATCATGTTTAAAGTGATTTTCATGCTTCCAGGGGCTCGGGAAGTGAAATAAATACCATTTGGAGGCATTTAATGTTCGCGCAAAAACGGCTGATTTTCGACAAAAGAGATAACACCCCCCCATTACGTCATGCTTCAGAAATGTGGAAAATGGTCTGTTTTCAAATGTTTTATTTTTGAAGGTCAGTTCACATTTGTAGGTGGATCATCAGTGTTAGAGCTAAAATTAGCATGTTTAAAGTGATTTTCATGCTTCCAGGGGCTCGGGAAGTGAAATAAATACCATTTGGAGGCATTTAATGTTCGAGCAAAAACGGCTGATTTTCGACAAAAGAGATAACACCCCCCCATTACGTCATGCTTCAGAAATGTGGAAAATGGTCCATTTTCCAATGTTTTATTTTTGAACGTCAGTTCACATTTGTAGGTGGATCATCAGTGTTAGAGCTAAAATTAGCATGTTTAAAGTGATTTTCATGCTTCCAGGGGCCCAAAACACAAGATTTATGGAATGGTTAAAAGTGCATGAAAATGGCCAATTTACTCACTCTGAGTTCTCAAAAAGGGTTTCTTCACCCCGGGAAGTTAATTAAATACCATTTGGAGGCATTTAATGTTCGAGCAAAAACGGCTGATTTTCGACAAAAGAGATAACACCCCCCCATTACGTCATGCTTCAGAAATGTGGAAAATGGTCCGTTTTCAAATGTTTTATTTTTGAACGTCAGTTCACATTTGTAGGTGGATCATCAGTGTTAGAGCTAAAATTAGCATGTTTAAAGTGATTTTCATGCTTCCAGGGGCTCGGGAAGTTAATTAAATACCATTTGGAGGCATTTAATGTTCGAGCAAAAACGGCTGATTTTCGACAAAAGAGATAACACCCCCCCATTACGTCATGCTTCAGAAATGTGGAAAATGGTCCGTTTTCAAATGTTTTATTTTTTAACGTCAGTTCACATTTGTAGGTGGATCATCAGTGTTAGAGCTAAAATTAGCATGTTTAAAGTGATTTTCATGCTTCCAGGGGCTCGGGAAGTTAATTAAATACCATTTGGAGGCATTTAATGTTCGAGCAAAAACGGCTGATTTTCGACAAAAGAGATAACACCCCCCCATTACGTCATGCTTCAGAAATGTGGAAAATGGTCTGTTTTCAAATGTTTTATTTTTGAACGTCAGTTCACATTTGTAGGTGGATCATCAGTGTTAGAGCTAAAATTAGCATGTTTAAAGTGATTTTCATGCTTCCAGGGGCTCGGGAAGTTAATTAAATACCATTTGGAGGCATTTAATGTTCGAGCAAAAACGGCTGATTTTCGACAAAAGAGATAACACCCCCCATTACGTCATGCTTCAGAAATGTGGAAAATGGTCCGTTTTCAAATGTTTTATTTTTGAACGTCAGTTCACATTTGTAGGTGGATCATCAGTGTTAGAGCTAAAATTAGCATGTTTAAAGTGATTTTCATGCTTCCAGGGGCCCAAAACACAAGATTTATGGAATGGTTAAAAGTGCATGAAAATGGCCAATTTACTCACTCTGAGTTCTCAAAAAGGGTTTCTTCACCCCGGGAAGTTAATTAAATACCATTTGGAGGCATTTAATGTTCGAGCAAAAACGGCTGATTTTCGACAAAAGAGATAACACCCCCCCATTACGTCATGCTTCAGAAATGTGGAAAATGGTCCGTTTTCAAATGTTTTATTTTTGAACGTCAGTTTACATTTGTAGGTGGATCATCAGTGTTAGAGCTAAAATTATCATGTTTAAAGTGATTTTCATGCTTCCAGGGGCTCGGGAAGTGAAATAAATACCATTTGGAGGCATTTAATGTTCGCGCAAAAACGGCTGATTTTCGACAAAAGAGATAACACCCCCCCATTACGTCATGCTTCAGAAATGTGGAAAATGGTCTGTTTTCAAATGTTTTATTTTTGAAGGTCAGTTCACATTTGTAGGTGGATCATCAGTGTTAGAGCTAAAATTAGCATGTTTAAAGTGATTTTCATGCTTCCAGGGGCTCGGGAAGTGAAATAAATACCATTTGGAGGCATTTAATGTTCGAGCAAAAACGGCTGATTTTCGACAAAAGAGATAACACCCCCCCATTACGTCATGCTTCAGAAATGTGGAAAATGGTCCATTTTCAAATGTTTTATTTTTGAACGTCAGTTCACATTTGTAGGTGGATCATCAGTGTTAGAGCTAAAATTAGCATGTTTAAAGTGATTTTCATGCTTCCAGGGGCCCAAAACACAAGATTTATGGAATGGTTAAAAGTGCATGAAAATGGCCAATTTACTCACTCTGAGTTCTCAAAAAGGGTTTCTTCACCCCGGGAAGTTAATTAAATACCATTTGGAGGCATTTAATGTTCGAGCAAAAACGGCTGATTTTCGACAAAAGAGATAACACCCCCCCATTACGTCATGCTTCAGAAATGTGGAAAATGGTCCGTTTTCAAATGTTTTATTTTTGAACGTCAGTTCACATTTGTAGGTGGATCATCAGTGTTAGAGCTAAAATTAGCATGTTTAAAGTGATTTTCATGCTTCCAGGGGCTCGGGAAGTTAATTAAATACCATTTGGAGGCATTTAATGTTCGAGCAAAAACGGCTGATTTTCGACAAAAGAGATAACACCCCCCCATTACGTCATGCTTCAGAAATGTGGAAAATGGTCCGTTTTCAAATGTTTTATTTTTGAACGTCAGTTCACATTTGTAGGTGGATCATCAGTGTTAGAGCTAAAATTAGCATGTTTAAAGTGATTTTCATGCTTCCAGGGGCTCGGGAAGTGAAATAAATACCATTTGGAGGCATTTAATGTTCGAGCAAAAACGGCTGATTTTCGACAAAAGAGATAACACCCCCCCATTACGTCATGCTTCAGAAATGTGGAAAATGGTCCGTTTTCAAATGTTTTATTTTTGAACGTCAGTTCACATTTGTAGGTGGATCATCAGTGTTAGAGCTAAAATTAGCATGTTTAAAGTGATTTTCATGCTTCCAGGGGCCCAAAACACAAGATTTATGGAATGTTTAAAAGTGCATGAAAATGGCCAATTTACTCACTCTGAGTTCTCAAAAAGGGTTTCTTCACCCCAGGAAGTGAAATAAATACCATTTGGAGGCATTTAATGTTCGAGCAAAAACGGCTGATTTTCGACAAAAGAGATAACACCCCCCCATTACGCTTTGCTTCAGAAATGTGGAAAATGGTCCGTTTTCAAATGTTTTATTTTTGAACGTCAGTTCACATTTGTAGGTGGATCATCAGTGTTAGAGCTAAAATTAGCATGTTTAAAGTGATTTTCATGCTTCCAGGGGCTCGGGAAGTTAATTAAATACCATTTGGAGGCATTTAATGTTCGAGCAAAAACGGCTGATTTTCGACAAAAGAGATAACACCCCCCCATTACGTCATGCTTCAGAAATGTGGAAAATGGTCCGTTTTCAAATGTTTTATTTTTTAACGTCAGTTCACATTTGTAGGTGGATCATCAGTGTTAGAGCTAAAATTAGCATGTTTAAAGTGATTTTCATGCTTCCAGGGGCTCGGGAAGTTAATTATATACCATTTGGAGGCATTTAATGTTCGAGCAAAAATGGCTGATTTTCGACAAAAGAGATAACACCCCCCCATTACGTCATGCTTCAGAAATGTGGAAAATGGTCCGTTTTCAAATGTTTTATTTTTGAACCTCAGTTCACATTTGTAGGTGGATCATCAGTGTTAGAGCTAAAATTAGCATGTTTAAAGTGATTTTCATGCTTCCAGGGGCTCGGGAAGTTAATTAAATACCATTTGGAGGCATTTAATGTTCGAGCAAAAATGGCTGATTTTCGACAAAAGAGATAACACCCCCCCATTACGTCATGCTTCAGAAATGTGGAAAATGGTCCGTTTTCAAATGTTTTATTTTTGAACGTCAGTTCACATTTGTAGGTGGATCATCAGTGTTAGAGCTAAAATTAGCATGTTTAACCACTTGGCTGCTAGGCGTTTTCCGGTCCTGCGCTAAAAAAACATAAATCCTATACACCATGACGAGCTGGCCTTGTCATCCGCGCACGGCAGGTAAGCGCCATGACGAGCCCAGCTCGTCATTAGCCTCGAAGGGGTTAAAGTGATTTTCATGCTTCCAGGGGCCCAAAACACAAGATTTATGGAATGGTTAAAAGTGCATGAAAATGGCCAATTTACTCACTCTGAGTTCTCAAAAAGGGTTTCTTCACCCCGGGAAGTTAATTAAATACCATTTGGAGGCATTTAATGTTCGAGCAAAAACGGCTGATTTTCGACAAAAGAGATAACACCCCCCCATTACGTCATGCTTCAGAAATGTGGAAAATGGTCCGTTTTCAAATGTTTTATTTTTGAACGTCAGTTCACATTTGTAGGTGGATCATCAGTGTTAGAGCTAAAATTATCATGTTTAAAGTGATTTTCATGCTTCCAGGGGCTCGGGAAGTGAAATAAATACCATTTGGAGGCATTTAATGTTCGCGCAAAAACGGCTGATTTTCGACAAAAGAGATAACACCCCCCCATTACGTCATGCTTCAGAAATGTGGAAAATGGTCTGTTTTCAAATGTTTTATTTTTGAAGGTCAGTTCACATTTGTAGGTGGATCATCAGTGTTAGAGCTAAAATTAGCATGTTTAAAGTGATTTTCATGCTTCCAGGGGCTCGGGAAGTGAAATAAATACCATTTGGAGGCATTTAATGTTCGAGCAAAAACGGCTGATTTTCGACAAAAGAGATAACACCCCCCCATTACGTCATGCTTCAGAAATGTGGAAAATGGTCCGTTTTCAAATGTTTTATTTTTGAACGTCAGTTCACATTTGTAGGTGGATCATCAGTGTAAGAGCTAAAATTAGCATGTTTAAAGTGATTTTCATGCTTCCAGGGGCCCAAAACACAAGATTTATGGAATGGTTAAAAGTGCATGAAAATGGCCAATTTACTCACTCTGAGTTCTCAAAAAGGGTTTCTTCACCCCGGGAAGTTAATTAAATACCATTTGGAGGCATTTAATGTTCGAGCAAAAACGGCTGATTTTCGACAAAAGAGATAACACCCCCCCATTACGTCATGCTTCAGAAATGTGGAAAATGGTCCGTTTTCAAATGTTTTATTTTTGAACGTCAGTTCACATTTGTAGGTGGATCATCAGTGTTAGAGCTAAAATTAGCATGTTTAAAGTGATTTTCATGCTTCCAGGGGCTCGGGAAGTTAATTAAATACCATTTGGAGGCATTTAATGTTCGAGCAAAAACGGCTGATTTTCGACAAAAGAGATAACACCCCCCCATTACGTCATGCTTCAGAAATGTGGAAAATGGTCCGTTTTCAAATGTTTTATTTTTTAACGTCAGTTCACATTTGTAGGTGGATCATCAGTGTTAGAGCTAAAATTAGCATGTTTAAAGTGATTTTCATGCTTCCAGGGGCTCGGGAAGTTAATTAAATACCATTTGGAGGCATTTAATGTTCGAGCAAAAACGGCTGATTTTCGACAAAAGAGATAACACCCCCCCATTACGTCATGCTTCAGAAATGTGGAAAATGGTCCGTTTTCAAATGTTTTATTTTTGAACGTCAGTTCACATTTGTAGGTGGATCATCAGTGTTAGAGCTAAAATTAGCATGTTTAAAGTGATTTTCATGCTTCCAGGGGCTCGGGAAGTTAATTAAATACCATTTGGAGGCATTTAATGTTCGAGCAAAAACGGCTGATTTTCGACAAAAGAGATAACACCCCCCCATTACGTCATGCTTCAGAAATGTGGAAAATGGTCCGTTTTCAAATGTTTTATTTTTGAACGTCAGTTCACATTTGTAGGTGGATCATCAGTGTTAGAGCTAAAATTAGCATGTTTAAAGTGATTTTCATGCTTCCAGGGGCCCAAAACACAAGATTTATGGAATGGTTAAAAGTGCATGAAAATGGCCAATTTACTCACTCTGAGTTCTCAAAAAGGGTTTCTTCACCCCGGGAAGTTAATTAAATACCATTTGGAGGCATTTAATGTTCGAGCAAAAACGGCTGATTTTCGACAAAAGAGATAACACCCCCCCATTACGTCATGCTTCAGAAATGTGGAAAATGGTCCGTTTTCAAATGTTTTATTTTTGAACGTCAGTTTACATTTGTAGGTGGATCATCAGTGTTAGAGCTAAAATTATCATGTTTAAAGTGATTTTCATGCTTCCAGGGGCTCGGGAAGTGAAATAAATACCATTTGGAGGCATTTAATGTTCGCGCAAAAACGGCTGATTTTCGACAAAAGAGATAACACCCCCCCATTACGTCATGCTTCAGAAATGTGGAAAATGGTCTGTTTTCAAATGTTTTATTTTTGAAGGTCAGTTCACATTTGTAGGTGGATCATCAGTGTTAGAGCTAAAATTAGCATGTTTAAAGTGATTTTCATGCTTCCAGGGGCTCGGGAAGTGAAATAAATACCATTTGGAGGCATTTAATGTTCGAGCAAAAACGGCTGATTTTCGACAAAAGAGATAACACCCCCCCATTACGTCATGCTTCAGAAATGTGGAAAATGGTCCATTTTCAAATGTTTTATTTTTGAACGTCAGTTCACATTTGTAGGTGGATCATCAGTGTTAGAGCTAAAATTAGCATGTTTAAAGTGATTTTCATGCTTCCAGGGGCCCAAAACACAAGATTTATGGAATGGTTAAAAGTGCATGAAAATGGCCAATTTACTCACTCTGAGTTCTCAAAAAGGGTTTCTTCACCCCGGGAAGTTAATTAAATACCATTTGGAGGCATTTAATGTTCGAGCAAAAACGGCTGATTTTCGACAAAAGAGATAACACCTCCCCATTACGTCATGCTTCAGAAATGTGGAAAATGGTCCGTTTTCAAATGTTTTATTTTTGAACGTCAGTTCACATTTGTAGGTGGATCATCAGTGTTAGAGCTAAAATTAGCATGTTTAAAGTGATTTTCATGCTTCCAGGGGCTCGGGAAGTTAATTAAATACCATTTGGAGGCATTTAATGTTCGAGCAAAAACGGCTGATTTTCGACAAAAGAGATAACACCCCCCCATTACGTCATGCTTCAGAAATGTGGAAAATGGTCCGTTTTCAAATGTTTTATTTTTTAACGTCAGTTCACATTTGTAGGTGGATCATCAGTGTTAGAGCTAAAATTAGCATGTTTAAAGTGATTTTCATGCTTCCAGGGGCTCGGGAAGTTAATTAAATACCATTTGGAGGCATTTAATGTTCGAGCAAAAACGGCTGATTTTCGACAAAAGAGATAACACCCCCCCATTACGTCATGCTTCAGAAATGTGGAAAATGGTCCGTTTTCAAATGTTTTATTTTTGAACGTCAGTTCACATTTGTAGGTGGATCATCAGTGTTAGAGCTAAAATTAGCATGTTTAAAGTGATTTTCATGCTTCCAGGGGCTCGGGAAGTTAATTAAATACCATTTGGAGGCATTTAATGTTCGAGCAAAAACGGCTGATTTTCGACAAAAGAGATAACACCCCCCCATTACGTCATGCTTCAGAAATGTGGAAAATGGTCCGTTTTCAAATGTTTTATTTTTGAACGTCAGTTCACATTTGTAGGTGGATCATCAGTGTTAGAGCTAAAATTAGCATGTTTAAAGTGATTTTCATGCTTCCAGGGGCCCAAAACACAAGATTTATGGAATGGTTAAAAGTGCATGAAAATGGCCAATTTACTCACTCTGAGTTCTCAAAAAGGGTTTCTTCACCCCGGGAAGTTAATTAAATACCATTTGGAGGCATTTAATGTTCGAGCAAAAACGGCTGATTTTCGACAAAAGAGATAACACCCCCCCATTACGTCATGCTTCAGAAATGTGGAAAATGGTCCGTTTTCAAATGTTTTATTTTTGAACGTCAGTTTACATTTGTAGGTGGATCATCAGTGTTAGAGCTAAAATTATCATGTTTAAAGTGATTTTCATGCTTCCAGGGGCTCGGGAAGTGAAATAAATACCATTTGGAGGCATTTAATGTTCGCGCAAAAACGGCTGATTTTCGACAAAAGAGATAACACCCCCCCATTACGTCATGCTTCAGAAATGTGGAAAATGGTCCGTTTTCAAATGTTTTATTTTTGAACGTCAGTTCACATTTGTAGGTGGATCATCAGTGTTAGAGCTAAAATTAGCATGTTTAAAGTGATTTTCATGCTTCCAGGGGCTCGGGAAGTGAAATAAATACCATTTGGAGGCATTTAATGTTCGAGCAAAAACGGCTGATTTTCGACAAAAGAGATAACACCCCCCCATTACGTCATGCTTCAGAAATGTGGAAAATGGTCCGTTTTCAAATGTTTTATTTTTTAACGTCAGTTCACATTTGTAGGTGGATCATCAGTGTTAGAGCTAAAATTAGCATGTTTAAAGTGATTTTCATGCTTCCAGGGGCTCGGGAAGTTAATTATATACCATTTGGAGGCATTTAATGTTCGAGCAAAAATGGCTGATTTTCGACAAAAGAGATAACACCCCCCCATTACGTCATGCTTCAGAAATGTGGAAAATGGTCCGTTTTCAAATGTTTTATTTTTGAACCTCAGTTCACATTTGTAGGTGGATCATCAGTGTTAGAGCTAAAATTAGCATGTTTAAAGTGATTTTCATGCTTCCAGGGGCTCGGGAAGTTAATTAAATACCATTTGGAGGCATTTAATGTTCGAGCAAAAATGGCTGATTTTCGACAAAAGAGATAACACCCCCCCATTACGTCATGCTTCAGAAATGTGGAAAATGGTCCGTTTTCAAATGTTTTATTTTTGAACGTCAGTTCACATTTGTAGGTGGATCATCAGTGTTAGAGCTAAAATTAGCATGTTTAACCACTTGGCTGCTAGGCGTTTTCCGGTCCTGCGCTAAAAAAACATAAATCCTATACACCATGACGAGCTGGCCTTGTCATCCGCGCACGGCAGGTAAGCGCCATGACGAGCCCAGCTCGTCATTAGCCTCGAAGGGGTTAAAGTGATTTTCATGCTTCCAGGGGCCCAAAACACAAGATTTATGGAATGGTTAAAAGTGCATGAAAATGGCCAATTTACTCACTCTGAGTTCTCAAAAAGGGTTTCTTCACCCCGGGAAGTTAATTAAATACCATTTGGAGGCATTTAATGTTCGAGCAAAAACGGCTGATTTTCGACAAAAGAGATAACACCCCCCCATTACGTCATGCTTCAGAAATGTGGAAAATGGTCCGTTTTCAAATGTTTTATTTTTGAACGTCAGTTCACATTTGTAGGTGGATCATCAGTGTTAGAGCTAAAATTATCATGTTTAAAGTGATTTTCATGCTTCCAGGGGCTCGGGAAGTGAAATAAATACCATTTGGAGGCATTTAATGTTCGCGCAAAAACGGCTGATTTTCGACAAAAGAGATAACACCCCCCCATTACGTCATGCTTCAGAAATGTGGAAAATGGTCTGTTTTCAAATGTTTTATTTTTGAAGGTCAGTTCACATTTGTAGGTGGATCATCAGTGTTAGAGCTAAAATTAGCATGTTTAAAGTGATTTTCATGCTTCCAGGGGCTCGGGAAGTGAAATAAATACCATTTGGAGGCATTTAATGTTCGAGCAAAAACGGCTGATTTTCGACAAAAGAGATAACACCCCCCCATTACGTCATGCTTCAGAAATGTGGAAAATGGTCCGTTTTCAAATGTTTTATTTTTGAACGTCAGTTCACATTTGTAGGTGGATCATCAGTGTTAGAGCTAAAATTAGCATGTTTAAAGTGATTTTCATGCTTCCAGGGGCCCAAAACACAAGATTTATGGAATGGTTAAAAGTGCATGAAAATGGCCAATTTACTCACTCTGAGTTCTCAAAAAGGGTTTCTTCACCCCGGGAAGTTAATTAAATACCATTTGGAGGCATTTAATGTTCGAGCAAAAACGGCTGATTTTCGACAAAAGAGATAACACCCCCCCATTACGTCATGCTTCAGAAATGTGGAAAATGGTCCGTTTTCAAATGTTTTATTTTTGAACGTCAGTTCACATTTGTAGGTGGATCATCAGTGTTAGAGCTAAAATTAGCATGTTTAAAGTGATTTTCATGCTTCCAGGGGCTCGGGAAGTTAATTAAATACCATTTGGAGGCATTTAATGTTCGAGCAAAAACGGCTGATTTTCGACAAAAGAGATAACACCCCCCCATTACGTCATGCTTCAGAAATGTGGAAAATGGTCCGTTTTCAAATGTTTTATTTTTGAACGTCAGTTCACATTTGTAGGTGGATCATCAGTGTTAGAGCTAAAATTAGCATGTTTAAAGTGATTTTCATGCTTCCAGGGGCTCGGGAAGTGAAATAAATACCATTTGGAGGCATTTAATGTTCGAGCAAAAACGGCTGATTTTCGACAAAAGAGATAACACCCCCCCATTACGTCATGCTTCAGAAATGTGGAAAATGGTCCGTTTTCAAATGTTTTATTTTTGAACGTCAGTTCACATTTGTAGGTGGATCATCAGTGTTAGAGCTAAAATTAGCATGTTTAAAGTGATTTTCATGCTTCCAGGGGCCCAAAACACAAGATTTATGGAATGGTTAAAAGTGCATGAAAATGGCCAATTTACTCACTCTGAGTTCTCAAAAAGGGTTTCTTCACCCCAGGAAGTGAAATAAATACCATTTGGAGGCATTTAATGTTCGAGCAAAAACGGCAGATTTTCGACAAAAGAGATAACACCCCCCCATTACGTCATGCTTCAGAAATGTGGAAAATGGTCCGTTTTCAAATGTTTTATTTTTGAACGTCAGTTCACATTTGTAGGTGGATCATCAGTGTTAGAGCTAAAATTAGCATGTTTAAAGTGATTTTCATGCTTCCAGGGGCTCGGGAAGTTAATTAAATACCATTTGGAGGCATTTAATGTTCGAGCAAAAACGGCTGATTTTCGACAAAAGAGATAACACCCCCCCATTACGTCATGCTTCAGAAATGTGGAAAATGGTCCGTTTTCAAATGTTTTATTTTTTAACGTCAGTTCACATTTGTAGGTGGATCATCAGTGTTAGAGCTAAAATTAGCATGTTTAAAGTGATTTTCATGCTTCCAGGGGCTCGGGAAGTTAATTATATACCATTTGGAGGCATTTAATGTTCGAGCAAAAATGGCTGATTTTCGACAAAAGAGATAACACCCCCCCATTACGTCATGCTTCAGAAATGTGGAAAATGGTCCGTTTTCAAATGTTTTATTTTTGAACGTCAGTTCACATTTGTAGGTGGATCATCAGTGTTAGAGCTAAAATTAGCATGTTTAAAGTGATTTTCATGCTTCCAGGGGCTCGGGAAGTGAAATAAATACCATTTGGAGGCATTTAATGTTCGAGCAAAAACGGCTGATTTTCGACAAAAGAGATAACACCCCCCCATTACGTCATGCTTCAGAAATGTGGAAAATGGTCCGTTTTCAAATGTTTTATTTTTGAACGTCAGTTCACATTTGTAGGTGGATCATCAGTGTTAGAGCTAAAATTAGCATGTTTAAAGTGATTTTCATGCTTCCAGGGGCCCAAAACACAAGATTTATGGAATGGTTAAAAGTGCATGAAAATGGCCAATTTACTCACTCTGAGTTCTCAAAAAGGGTTTCTTCACCCCGGGAAGTTAATTAAATACCATTTGGAGGCATTTAATGTTCGAGCAAAAACGGCTGATTTTCGACAAAAGAGATAACACCCCCCCATTACGTCATGCTTCAGAAATGTGGAAAATGGTCCGTTTTCAAATGTTTTATTTTTGAACGTCAGTTCACATTTGTAGGTGGATCATCAGTGTTAGAGCTAAAATTAGCATGTTTAAAGTGATTTTCATGCTTCCAGGGGCTCGGGAAGTTAATTAAATACCATTTGGAGGCATTTAATGTTCGAGCAAAAACGGCTGATTTTCGACAAAAGAGATAACACCCCCCCATTACGTCATGCTTCAGAAATGTGGAAAATGGTCCGTTTTCAAATGTTTTATTTTTGAACGTCAGTTCACATTTGTAGGTGGATCATCAGTGTTAGAGCTAAAATTAGCATGTTTAAAGTGATTTTCATGCTTCCAGGGGCTCGGGAAGTGAAATAAATACCATTTGGAGGCATTTAATGTTCGAGCAAAAACGGCTGATTTTCGACAAAAGAGATAACACCCCCCCATTACGTCATGCTTCAGAAATGTGGAAAATGGTCCGTTTTCAAATGTTTTATTTTTGAACGTCAGTTCACATTTGTAGGTGGATCATCAGTGTTAGAGCTAAAATTAGCATGTTTAAAGTGATTTTCATGCTTCCAGGGGCCCAAAACACAAGATTTATGGAATGGTTAAAAGTGCATGAAAATGGCCAATTTACTCACTCTGAGTTCTCAAAAAGGGTTTCTTCACCCCAGGAAGTGAAATAAATACCATTTGGAGGCATTTAATGTTCGAGCAAAAACGGCTGATTTTCGACAAAAGAGATAACACCCCCCCATTACGTCATGCTTCAGAAATGTGGAAAATGGTCCGTTTTCAAATGTTTTATTTTTGAACGTCAGTTCACATTTGTAGGTGGATCATCAGTGTTAGAGCTAAAATTAGCATGTTTAAAGTGATTTTCATGCTTCCAGGGGCTCGGGAAGTTAATTAAATAGCATTTGGAGGCATTTAATGTTCGAGCAAAAAGGGCTGATTTTCGACAAAAGAGATAACACCCCCCCATTACGTCATGCTTCAGAAATGTGGAAAATGGTCCGTTTTCAAATGTTTTATTTTTGAACGTCAGTTCACATTTGTAGGTGGATCATCAGTGTTAGAGCTAAAATTAGCATGTTTAAAGTGATTTTCATGCTTCCAGGGGCTCGGGAAGTTAATTAAATAGCATTTGGAGGCATTTAATGTTCGAGCAAAAACGGCTGATTTTCGACAAAAGAGATAACACCCCCCCATTACGTCATGCTTCAGAAATGTGGAAAATGGTCCGTTTTCAAATGTTTTATTTTTGAACGTCAGTTCACATTTGTAGGTGGATCATCAGTGTTAGAGCTAAAATTAGCATGTTTAAAGTGATTTTCATGCTTCCAGGGGCTCGGGAAGTGAAATAAATACCATTTGGAGGCATTTAATGTTCGAGCAAAAACGGCTGATTTTCGACAAAAGAGATAACACCCCCCCATTACGTCATGCTTCAGAAATGTGGAAAATGGTCCGTTTTCAAATGTTTTATTTTTGAACGTCAGTTCACATTTGTAGGTGGATCATCAGTGTTAGAGCTAAAATTAGCATGTTTAAAGTGATTTTCATGCTTCCAGGGGCCCAAAACACAAGATTTATGGAATGGTTAAAAGTGCATGAAAATGGCCAATTTACTCACTCTGAGTTCTCAAAAAGGGTTTCTTCACCCCAGGAAGTGAAATAAATACCATTTGGAGGCATTTAATGTTCGAGCAAAAACGGCTGATTTTCGACAAAAGAGATAACACCCCCCCATTACGTCATGCTTCAGAAATGTGGAAAATGGTCCGTTTTCAAATGTTTTATTTTTGAACGTCAGTTCACATTTGTAGGTGGATCATCAGTGTTAGAGCTAAAATTAGCATGTTTAAAGTGATTTTCATGCTTCCAGGGGCTCGGGAAGTTAATTAAATAGCATTTGGAGGCATTTAATGTTCGAGCAAAAACGGCTGATTTTCGACAAAAGAGATAACACCCCCCCATTACGTCATGCTTCAGAAATGTGGAAAATGGTCCGTTTTCAAATGTTTTATTTTTGAACGTCAGTTCACATTTGTAGGTGGATCATCAGTGTTAGAGCTAAAATTAGCATGTTTAAAGTGATTTTCATGCTTCCAGGGGCTCGGGAAGTGAAATAAATACCATTTGGAGGCATTTAATGTTCGAGCAAAAACGGCTGATTTTCGACAAAAGAGATAACACCCCCCCATTACGTCATGCTTCAGAAATGTGGAAAATGGTCCGTTTTCAAATGTTTTATTTTTGAACGTCAGTTCACATTTGTAGGTGGATCATCAGTGTTAGAGCTAAAATTAGCATGTTTAAAGTGATTTTCATGCTTCCAGGGGCCCAAAACACAAGATTTATGGAATGGTTAAAAGTGCATGAAAATGGCCAATTTACTCACTCTGAGTTCTCAAAAAGGGTTTCTTCACCCCGGGAAGTGAAATAAATACCATTTGGAGGCATTTAATGTTCGAACAAAAACGGCTGATTTTCGACAAAAGAGATAACACCCCCCCATTACGTCATGCTTCAGAAATGTGGAAAATGTTCCGTTTTCAAATGTTTTATTTTTGAACGTCAGTTCACATTTGTAGGTGGATCATCAGTGTTAGAGCTAAAATTAGCATGTTTAAAGTGATTTTCATGCTTCCAGGGGCCCAAAACACAAGATTTATGGAATGGTTAAAAGTGCATGAAAATGGCCAATTTACTCACTCTGAGTTCTCAAAAAGGGTTTCTTCACCCCGGGAAGTTAATTAAATACCATTTGGAGGCATTTAATGTTCGAGCAAAAACGGCTGATTTTCGACAAAAGAGATAACACCCCCCCATTACGTCATGCTTCAGAAATGTGGAAAATGGTCCGTTTTCAAATGTTTTATTTTTGAACGTCAGTTCACATTTGTAGGTGGATCATCAGTGTTAGAGCTAAAATTAGCATGTTTAAAGTGATTTTCATGCTTCCAGGGGCCCAAAACACAAGATTTATGGAATGGTTAAAAGTGCATGAAAATGGCCAATTTACTCACTCTGAGTTCTCAAAAAGGGTTTCTTCACCCCGGGAAGTTAATTAAATACCATTTGGAGGCATTTATTGTTCGAGCAAAAACGGCTGATTTTCGACAAAAGAGATAACACCCCCCCATTACGTCATGCTTCAGAAATGTGGAAAATGGTCCGTTTTCAAATGTTTTATTTTTGAACGTCAGTTCACATTTGTAGGTGGATCATCAGTGTTAGAGCTAAAATTAGCATGTTTAAAGTGATTTTCATGCTTCCAGGGGCTCGGGAAGTTAATTAAATACCATTTGGAGGCATTTAATGTTCGAGCAAAAACGGCTGATTTTCGACAAAAGAGATAACACACCCCCATTACGTCATGCTTCAGAAATGTGGAAAATGGTCCGTTTTCAAATGTTTTATTTTTGAACGTCAGTTCACATTTGTAGGTGGATCATCAGTGTTAGAGCTAAAATTAGCATGTTTAAAGTGATTTTCATGCTTCCAGGGGCTCGGGAAGTGAAATAAATACCATTTGGAGGCATTTAATGTTCGAGCAAAAACGGCTGATTTTCGACAAAAGAGATAACACCCCCCCATCACGTCATGCTTCAGAAATGTGGAAAATGGTCCGTTTTCAAATGTTTTATTTTTGAACGTCAGTTCACATTTGTAGGTGGATCATCAGTGTTAGAGCTAAAATTAGCATGTTTAAAGTTATTTTCATGCTTCCAGGGGCTCGGGAAGTTAATTAAATACCATTTGGAGGCATTTAATGTTCGAGCAAAAACGGCTGATTTTCGACAAAAGAGATAACACCCCCCCATTACGTCATGCTTCAGAAATGTGGAAAATGGTCCGTTTTCAAATGTTTTATTTTTGAACGTCAGTTCACATTTGTAGGTGGATCATCAGTGTTAGAGCTAAAATTAGCATGTTTAAAGTGATTTTCATGCTTCCAGGGGCCCAAAACACAAGATTTATGGAATGGTTAAAAGTGCATGAAAATGGCCAATTTACTCACTCTGAGTTCTCAAAAAGGGTTCCTTCACCCCGGGAAGTGAAATAAATACCATTTGGAGGCATTTAATGTTCGAGCAAAAACGGCTGATTTTCGACAAAAGAGACAACACCCCCCCATTACGTCATGCTTCAGAAATGTGGAAAATGGTCCGTTTTCAAATGTTTTATTTTTGAACGTCAGTTCACATTTGTAGGTGGATCATCAGTGTTAGAGCTAAAATTAGCATGTTTAAAGTGATTTTCATGCTTCCAGGGGCTCGGGAAGTTAATTAAATACCATTTGGAGGCATTTAATGTTCGAGCAAAAACGGCTGATTTTCGACAAAAGAGATAACACCCCCCCCATTACGTCATGCTTCAGAAATGTGGAAAATGGTCCGTTTTCAAATGTTTTATTTTTGAACGTCAGTTCACATTTGTAGGTGGATCATCAGTGTTAGAGCTAAAATTAGCATGTTTAAAGTGATTTTCATGCTTCCAGGGGCTCGGGAAGTTAATTAAATACCATTTGGAGGCATTTAATGTTCGAGCAAAAACGGCTGATTTTCGACAAAAGAGATAACACCCCCCCATTACGTCATGCTTCAGAAATGTGGAAAATGGTCCGTTTTCAAATGTTTTATTTTTGAACGTCAGTTCACATTTGTAGGTGGATCATCAGTGTTAGAGCTAAAATTAGCATGTTTAAAGTGATTTTCATGCTTCCAGGGGCTCGGGAAGTTAATTAAATACCATTTGGAGGCATTTAATGTTCGAGCAAAAACGGCTGATTTTCGACAAAAGAGATAACACCCCCCCATTACGTCATGCTTCAGAAATGTGGAAAATGGTCCGTTTTCAAATGTTTTATTTTTGAACGTCAGTTCACATTTGTAGGTGGATCATCAGTGTTAGAGCTAAAATTAGCATGTTTAAAGTGATTTTCATGCTTCCAGGGGCCCAAAACACAAGATTTATGGAATGGTTAAAAGTGCATGAAAATGGCCAATTTACTCACTCTGAGTTCTCAAAAAGGGTTTCTTCACCCCGGGAAGTTAATTAAATACCATTTGGAGGCATTTAATGTTCGAGCAAAAACGGCTGATTTTCGACAAAAGAGATAACACCCCCCCATTACGTCATGCTTCAGAAATGTGGAAAATGGTCCGTTTTCAAATGTTTTATTTTTGAACGTCAGTTCACATTTGTAGGTGGATCATCAGTGTTAGAGCTAAAATTAGCATCTTTAAAGTGATTTTCATGCTTCCAGGGGCTCGGGAAGTTAATTAAATACCATTTGGAGGCATTTAATGTTCGAGCAAAAACGGCTGATTTTCGACAAAAGAGATAACACCCCCCCATTACGTCATGCTTCAGAAATGTGGAAAATGGTCCGTTTTCAAATGTTTTATTTTTGAACGTCAGTTCACATTTGTAGGTGGATCATCAGTGTTAGAGCTAAAATTAGCATGTTTAAAGTGATTTTCATGCTTCCAGGGGCTCGGGAAGTGAAATAAATACCATTTGGAGGCATTTAATGTTCGAGCAAAAACGGCTGATTTTCGACAAAAGAGATAACACTTCCCCATTACGTCATGCTTCAGAAATGTGGAAAATGGTCCGTTTTCAAATGTTTTATTTTTGAACGTCAGTTCACATTTGTAGGTGGATCATCAGTGTTAGAGCTAAAATTAGCATGTTTAAAGTGATTTTCATGCTTCCAGGGGCTCGGGAAGTTAATTAAATACCATTTGGAGGCATTTAATGTTCGAGCAAAAACGGCTGATTTTCGACAAAAGAGATAACACCCCCCCATTACGTCATGCTTCAGAAATGTGGAAAATGGTCCGTTTTCAAATGTTTTATTTTTGAACGTCAGTTCACATTTGTAGGTGGATCATCAGTGTTAGAGCTAAAATTAGCATGTTTAAAGTGATTTTCATGCTTCCAGGGGCCCAAAACACAAGATTTATGGAATGGTTAAAAGTGCATGAAAATGGCCAATTTACTCACTCTGAGTTCTCAAAAAGGGTTTCTTCACCCCGGGAAGTGAAATAAATACCATTTGGAGGCATTTAATGTTCGAGCAAAAACGGCTGATTTTCGACAAAAGAGATAACACCCCCCCATTACGTCATGCTTCAGAAATGTGGAAAATGGTCCGTTTTCAAATGTTTTATTTTTGAACGTCAGTTCACATTTGTAGGTGGATCATCAGTGTTAGAGCTAAAATTAGCATGTTTAAAGTGATTTTCATGCTTCCAGGGGCTCGGGAAGTTAATTAAATACCATTTGGAGGCATTTAATGTTCGAGCAAAAACGGCTGATTTTCGACAAAAGAGATAACACCCCCCCCATTACGTCATGCTTCAGAAATGTGGAAAATGGTCCGTTTTCAAATGTTTTATTTTTGAACGTCAGTTCACATTTGTAGGTGGATCATCAGTGTTAGAGCTAAAATTAGCATGTTTAAAGTGATTTTCATGCTTCCAGGGGCTCGGGAAGTTAATTAAATACCATTTGGAGGCATTTAATGTTCGAGCAAAAACGGCTGATTTTCGACAAAAGAGATAACACCCCCCCATTACGTCATGCTTCAGAAATGTGGAAAATGGTCCGTTTTCAAATGTTTTATTTTTGAACGTCAGTTCACATTTGTAGGTGGATCATCAGTGTTAGAGCTAAAATTAGCATGTTTAAAGTGATTTTCATGCTTCCAGGGGCTCGGGAAGTTAATTAAATACCATTTGGAGGCATTTAATGTTCGAGCAAAAACGGCTGATTTTCGACAAAAGAGATAACACCCCCCCATTACGTCATGCTTCAGAAATGTGGAAAATGGTCCGTTTTCAAATGTTTTATTTTTGAACGTCAGTTCACATTTGTAGGTGGATCATCAGTGTTAGAGCTAAAATTAGCATGTTTAAAGTGATTTTCATGCTTCCAGGGGCCCAAAACACAAGATTTATGGAATGGTTAAAAGTGCATGAAAATGGCCAATTTACTCACTCTGAGTTCTCAAAAAGGGTTTCTTCACCCCGGGAAGTTAATTAAATACCATTTGGAGGCATTTAATGTTCGAGCAAAAACGGCTGATTTTCGACAAAAGAGATAACACCCCCCCATTACGTCATGCTTCAGAAATGTGGAAAATGGTCCGTTTTCAAATGTTTTATTTTTGAACGTCAGTTCACATTTGTAGGTGGATCATCAGTGTTAGAGCTAAAATTAGCATGTTTAAAGTGATTTTCATGCTTCCAGGGGCTCGGGAAGTTAATTAAATACCATTTGGAGGCATTTAATGTTCGAGCAAAAACGGCTGATTTTCGACAAAAGAGATAACACCCCCCCATTACGTCATGCTTCAGAAATGTGGAAAATGGTCCGTTTTCAAATGTTTTATTTTTGAACGTCAGTTCACATTTGTAGGTGGATCATCAGTGTTAGAGCTAAAATTAGCATGTTTAAAGTGATTTTCATGCTTCCAGGGGCTCGGGAAGTGAAATAAATACCATTTGGAGGCATTTAATGTTCGAGCAAAAACGGCTGATTTTCGACAAAAGAGATAACACTTCCCCATTACGTCATGCTTCAGAAATGTGGAAAATGGTCCGTTTTCAAATGTTTTATTTTTGAACGTCAGTTCACATTTGTAGGTGGATCATCAGTGTTAGAGCTAAAATTAGCATGTTTAAAGTGATTTTCATGCTTCCAGGGGCTCGGGAAGTTAATTAAATACCATTTGGAGGCATTTAATGTTCGAGCAAAAACGTCTGATTTTCGACAAAAGAGATAACACCCCCCCATTACGTCATGCTTCAGAAATGTGGAAAATGGTCCGTTTTCAAATGTTTTATTTTTGAACGTCAGTTCACATTTGTAGGTGGATCATCAGTGTTAGAGCTAAAATTAGCATGTTTAAAGTGATTTTCATGCTTCCAGGGGCCCAAAACACAAGATTAATGGAATCGTAAAAGTGCATGAAAATGGCCAATTTACTCACTCTGAGTTCTCAAAAAGGGTTTCTTCACCCCGGGAAGTGAAATAAATACCATTTGGAGGCATTTAATGTTCGAGCAAAAACGGCTGATTTTCAACAAAAGAGATAACACCCCCCCATTACGTCATGCTTCAGAAATGTGGAAAATGGTCCGTTTTCAAATGTTTTATTTTTGAACGTCAGTTCACATTTGTAGGTGGATCATCAGTGTTAGAGCTAAAATTAGCATGTTTAAAGTGATTTTCATGCTTCCAGGGGCCCAAAACACAAGATTTATGGAATGGTTAAAAGTGCATGAAAATGGCCAATTTACTCACTCTGAGTTCTCAAAAAGGGTTTCTTCACCCCGGGAAGTTAATTAAATACCATTTGGAGGCATTTAATGTTCGAGCAAAAACGGCTGATTTTCGACAAAAGAGATAACACCCCCCCATTACGTCATGCTTCAGAAATGTGGAAAATGGTCCGTTTTCAAATGTTTTATTTTTGAACGTCAGTTCACATTTGTAGGTGGATCATCAGTGTTAGAGCTAAAATTAGCATGTTTAAAGTAATTTTCATGCTTCCAGGGGCTCGGGAAGTTAATTAAATACCATTTGGAGGCATTTAATGTTCGAGCAAAAACGGCTGATTTTCGACAAAAGAGATAACACCCCCCCATTACGTCATGCTTCAGAAATGTGGAAAATGGTCCGTTTTCAAATGTTTTATTTTTGAACGTCAGTTCACATTTGTAGGTGGATCATCAGTGTTAGAGCTAAAATTAGCATGTTTAAAGTGATTTTCATGCTTCCAGGGGCTCGGGAAGTTAAATAAATACCATTTGGAGGCATTTAATGTTCGCGCAAAAACGGCTGATTTTCGACAAAAGAGATAACACCCCCCCATTACGTCATGCTTCAGAAATGTGGAAAATGGTCCGTTTTCAAATGTTTTATTTTTGAACGTCAGTTCACATTTGTAGGTGGATCATCAGTGTTAGAGCTAAAATTAGCATGTTTAAAGTGATTTTCATGCTTCCAGGGGCTCGGGAAGTGAAATAAATACCATTTGGAGGCATTTAATGTTCGAGCAAAAACGGCTGATTTTCGACAAAAGAGATAACACCCCCCCATTACGTCATGCTTCAGAAATGTGGAAAATGGTCAGTTTTCAAATGTTTTATTTTTGAACGTCAGTTCACATTTGTAGGTGGATCATCAGTGTTAGAGCTAAAATTAGCATGTTTAAAGTGATTTTCATGCTTCCAGGGGCTCGGGAAGTTAATTAAATACCATTTGGAGGCATTTAATGTTCGAGCAAAAACGGCTGATTTTCGAGAAAAGAGATAACACCCCCCCATTACGTCATGCTTCAGAAATGTGGAAAATGGTCCGTTTTCAAATGTTTTATTTTTGAACGTCAGTTCACATTTGTAGGTGGATCGTCAGTGTTAGAGCTAAAATTAGCATGTTTAAAGTGATTTTCATGCTTCCAGGGGCCCAAAACACAAGATTTATGGAATGGTTAAAAGTGCATGAAAATGGCCAATTTACTCACTCTGAGTTCTCAAAAAGGGTTTCTTCACCCCGGGAAGTTAATTAAATACCATTTGGAGGCATTTAATGTTCGAGCAAAAACGGCTGATTTTCGACAAAAGAGATAACACCCCCCCATTACGTCATGCTTCAGAAATGTGGAAAATGGTTCGTTTTCAAATGTTTTATTTTTGAACGTCAGTTCACATTTGTAGGTTGATCATCAGTGTTAGAGCTAAAATTAGCATGTTTAAAGTGATTTTCATGCTTCCAGGGGCTCGGGAAGTTAATTAAATACCATTTGGAGGCATTTAATGTTCGAGCAAAAACGGCTGATTTTCGACAAAAGAGATAACACCCCCCCATTACGTCATGCTTCAGAAATGTGGAAAATGGTCCGTTTTCAAATGTTTTATTTTTGAACGTCAGTTCACATTTGTAGGTGGATCATCAGTGTTAGAGCTAAAATTAGCATGTTTAAAGTTATTTTCATGCTTCCAGGGGCTCGGGAAGTTAATTAAATACCATTTGGAGGCATTTAATGTTCGAGCAAAAACGGCTGATTTTCGACAAAAGAGATAACACCCCCCCATTACGTCATGCTTCAGAAATGTGGAAAATGGTCCGTTTTCAAATGTTTTATTTTTGAACGTCAGTTCACATTTGTAGGTGGATCATCAGTGTTAGAGCTAAAATTAGCATGTTTAAAGTGATTTTCATGCTTCCAGGGGCCCAAAACACAAGATTTATGGAATGGTTAAAAGTGCATGAAAATGGCCAATTTACTCACTCTGAGTTCTCAAAAAGGGTTTCTTCACCCCGGGAAGTGAAATAAATACCATTTGGAGGCATTTAATGTTCGAGCAAAAACGGCTGATTTTCGACAAAAGAGACAACACCCCCCCATTACGTCATGCTTCAGAAATGTGGAAAATGGTCCGTTTTCAAATGTTTTATTTTTGAACGTCAGTTCACATTTGTAGGTGGATCATCAGTGTTAGAGCTAAAATTAGCATGTTTAAAGTGATTTTCATGCTTCCAGGGGCTCGGGAAGTTAATTAAATACCATTTGGAGGCATTTAATGTTCGAGCAAAAACGGCTGATTTTCGACAAAAGAGATAACACCCCCCCCATTACGTCATGCTTCAGAAATGTGGAAAATGGTCCGTTTTCAAATGTTTTATTTTTGAACGTCAGTTCACATTTGTAGGTGGATCATCAGTGTTAGAGCTAAAATTAGCATGTTTAAAGTGATTTTCATGCTTCCAGGGGCTCGGGAAGTTAATTAAATACCATTTGGAGGCATTTAATGTTCGAGCAAAAACGGCTGGTTTTCGACAAAAGAGATAACACCCCCCCATTACGTCATGCTTCAGAAATGTGGAAAATGGTCCGTTTTCAAATGTTTTATTTTTGAACGTCAGTTCACATTTGTAGGTGGATCATCAGTGTTAGAGCTAAAATTAGCATGTTTAAAGTGATTTTCATGCTTCCAGGGGCTCGGGAAGTTAATTAAATACCATTTGGAGGCATTTAATGTTCGAGCAAAAACGGCTGATTTTCGACAAAAGAGATAACACCCCCCCATTACGTCATGCTTCAGAAATGTGGAAAATGGTCCGTTTTCAAATGTTTTATTTTTGAACGTCAGTTCACATTTGTAGGTGGATCATCAGTGTTAGAGCTAAAATTAGCATGTTTAAAGTGATTTTCATGCTTCCAGGGGCCCAAAACACAAGATTTATGGAATGGTTAAAAGTGCATGAAAATGGCCAATTTACTCACTCTGAGTTCTCAAAAAGGGTTTCTTCACCCCGGGAAGTTAATTAAATACCATTTGGAGGCATTTAATGTTCGAGCAAAAACGGCTGATTTTCGACAAAAGAGATAACACCCCCCCATTACGTCATGCTTCAGAAATGTGGAAAATGGTCCGTTTTCAAATGTTTTATTTTTGAACGTCAGTTCACATTTGTAGGTGGATCATCAGTGTTAGAGCTAAAATTAGCATCTTTAAAGTGATTTTCATGCTTCCAGGGGCTCGGGAAGTTAATTAAATACCATTTGGAGGCATTTAATGTTCGAGCAAAAACGGCTGATTTTCGACAAAAGAGATAACACCCCCCCATTACGTCATGCTTCAGAAATGTGGAAAATGGTCCGTTTTCAAATGTTTTATTTTTGAACGTCAGTTCACATTTGTAGGTGGATCATCAGTGTTAGAGCTAAAATTAGCATGTTTAAAGTGATTTTCATGCTTCCAGGGGCTCGGGAAGTGAAATAAATACCATTTGGAGGCATTTAATGTTCGAGCAAAAACGGCTGATTTTCGACAAAAGAGATAACACTTCCCCATTACGTCATGCTTCAGAAATGTGGAAAATGGTCCGTTTTCAAATGTTTTATTTTTGAACGTCAGTTCACATTTGTAGGTGGATCATCAGTGTTAGAGCTAAAATTAGCATGTTTAAAGTGATTTTCATGCTTCCAGGGGCTCGGGAAGTTAATTAAATACCATTTGGAGGCATTTAATGTTCGAGCAAAAACGGCTGATTTTCGACAAAAGAGATAACACCCCCCCATTACGTCATGCTTCAGAAATGTGGAAAATGGTCCGTTTTCAAATGTTTTATTTTTGAACGTCAGTTCACATTTGTAGGTGGATCATCAGTGTTAGAGCTAAAATTAGCATGTTTAAAGTGATTTTCATGCTTCCAGGGGCCCAAAACACAAGATTTATGGAATGGTTAAAAGTGCATGAAAATGGCCAATTTACTCACTCTGAGTTCTCAAAAAGGGTTTCTTCACCCCGGGAAGTGAAATAAATACCATTTGGAGGCATTTAATGTTCGAGCAAAAACGGCTGATTTTCGACAAAAGAGATAACACCCCCCCATTACGTCATGCTTCAGAAATGTGGAAAATGGTCCGTTTTCAAATGTTTTATTTTTGAACGTCAGTTCACATTTGTAGGTGGATCATCAGTGTTAGAGCTAAAATTAGCATGTTTAAAGTGATTTTCATGCTTCCAGGGGCTCGGGAAGTTAATTAAATACCATTTGGAGGCATTTAATGTTCGAGCAAAAACGGCTGATTTTCGACAAAAGAGATAACACCCCCCCCATTACGTCATGCTTCAGAAATGTGGAAAATGGTCCGTTTTCAAATGTTTTATTTTTGAACGTCAGTTCACATTTGTAGGTGGATCATCAGTGTTAGAGCTAAAATTAGCATGTTTAAAGTGATTTTCATGCTTCCAGGGGCTCGGGAAGTTAATTAAATACCATTTGGAGGCATTTAATGTTCGAGCAAAAACGGCTGATTTTCGACAAAAGAGATAACACCCCCCCATTACGTCATGCTTCAGAAATGTGGAAAATGGTCCGTTTTCAAATGTTTTATTTTTGAACGTCAGTTCACATTTGTAGGTGGATCATCAGTGTTAGAGCTAAAATTAGCATGTTTAAAGTGATTTTCATGCTTCCAGGGGCTCGGGAAGTTAATTAAATACCATTTGGAGGCATTTAATGTTCGAGCAAAAACGGCTGATTTTCGACAAAAGAGATAACACCCCCCCATTACGTCATGCTTCAGAAATGTGGAAAATGGTCCGTTTTCAAATGTTTTATTTTTGAACGTCAGTTCACATTTGTAGGTGGATCATCAGTGTTAGAGCTAAAATTAGCATGTTTAAAGTGATTTTCATGCTTCCAGGGGCCCAAAACACAAGATTTATGGAATGGTTAAAAGTGCATGAAAATGGCCAATTTACTCACTCTGAGTTCTCAAAAAGGGTTTCTTCACCCCGGGAAGTTAATTAAATACCATTTGGAGGCATTTAATGTTCGAGCAAAAACGGCTGATTTTCGACAAAAGAGATAACACCCCCCCATTACGTCATGCTTCAGAAATGTGGAAAATGGTCCGTTTTCAAATGTTTTATTTTTGAACGTCAGTTCACATTTGTAGGTGGATCATCAGTGTTAGAGCTAAAATTAGCATGTTTAAAGTGATTTTCATGCTTCCAGGGGCTCGGGAAGTTAATTAAATACCATTTGGAGGCATTTAATGTTCGAGCAAAAACGGCTGATTTTCGACAAAAGAGATAACACCCCCCCATTACGTCATGCTTCAGAAATGTGGAAAATGGTCCGTTTTCAAATGTTTTATTTTTGAACGTCAGTTCACATTTGTAGGTGGATCATCAGTGTTAGAGCTAAAATTAGCATGTTTAAAGTGATTTTCATGCTTCCAGGGGCTCGGGAAGTGAAATAAATACCATTTGGAGGCATTTAATGTTCGAGCAAAAACGGCTGATTTTCGACAAAAGAGATAACACTTCCCCATTACGTCATGCTTCAGAAATGTGGAAAATGGTCCGTTTTCAAATGTTTTATTTTTGAACGTCAGTTCACATTTGTAGGTGGATCATCAGTGTTAGAGCTAAAATTAGCATGTTTAAAGTGATTTTCATGCTTCCAGGGGCTCGGGAAGTTAATTAAATACCATTTGGAGGCATTTAATGTTCGAGCAAAAACGGCTGATTTTCGACAAAAGAGATAACACCCCCCCATTACGTCATGCTTCAGAAATGTGGAAAATGGTCCGTTTTCAAATGTTTTATTTTTGAACGTCAGTTCACATTTGTAGGTGGATCATCAGTGTTAGAGCTAAAATTAGCATGTTTAAAGTGATTTTCATGCTTCCAGGGGCCCAAAACACAAGATTAATGGAATCGTAAAAGTGCATGAAAATGGCCAATTTACTCACTCTGAGTTCTCAAAAAGGGTTTCTTCACCCCGGGAAGTGAAATAAATACCATTTGGAGGCATTTAATGTTCGAGCAAAAACGGCTGATTTTCAACAAAAGAGATAACACCCCCCCATTACGTCATGCTTCAGAAATGTGGAAAATGGTCCGTTTTCAAATGTTTTATTTTTGAACGTCAGTTCACATTTGTAGGTGGATCATCAGTGTTAGAGCTAAAATTAGCATGTTTAAAGTGATTTTCATGCTTCCAGGGGCCCAAAACACAAGATTTATGGAATGGTTAAAAGTGCATGAAAATGGCCAATTTACTCACTCTGAGTTCTCAAAAAGGGTTTCTTCACCCCGGGAAGTTAATTAAATACCATTTGGAGGCATTTAATGTTCGAGCAAAAACGGCTGATTTTCGACAAAAGAGATAACACCCCCCCATTACGTCATGCTTCAGAAATGTGGAAAATGGTCCGTTTTCAAATGTTTTATTTTTGAACGTCAGTTCACATTTGTAGGTGGATCATCAGTGTTAGAGCTAAAATTAGCATGTTTAAAGTAATTTTCATGCTTCCAGGGGCTCGGGAAGTTAATTAAATACCATTTGGAGGCATTTAATGTTCGAGCAAAAACGGCTGATTTTCGACAAAAGAGATAACACCCCCCCATTACGTCATGCTTCAGAAATGTGGAAAATGGTCCGTTTTCAAATGTTTTATTTTTGAACGTCAGTTCACATTTGTAGGTGGATCATCAGTGTTAGAGCTAAAATTAGCATGTTTAAAGTGATTTTCATGCTTCCAGGGGCTCGGGAAGTTAAATAAATACCATTTGGAGGCATTTAATGTTCGCGCAAAAACGGCTGATTTTCGACAAAAGAGATAACACCCCCCCATTACGTCATGCTTCAGAAATGTGGAAAATGGTCCGTTTTCAAATGTTTTATTTTTGAACGTCAGTTCACATTTGTAGGTGGATCATCAGTGTTAGAGCTAAAATTAGCATGTTTAAAGTGATTTTCATGCTTCCAGGGGCTCGGGAAGTGAAATAAATACCATTTGGAGGCATTTAATGTTCGAGCAAAAACGGCTGATTTTCGACAAAAGAGATAACACCCCCCCATTACGTCATGCTTCAGAAATGTGGAAAATGGTCAGTTTTCAAATGTTTTATTTTTGAACGTCAGTTCACATTTGTAGGTGGATCATCAGTGTTAGAGCTAAAATTAGCATGTTTAAAGTGATTTTCATGCTTCCAGGGGCTCGGGAAGTTAATTAAATACCATTTGGAGGCATTTAATGTTCGAGCAAAAACGGCTGATTTTCGAGAAAAGAGATAACACCCCCCCATTACGTCATGCTTCAGAAATGTGGAAAATGGTCCGTTTTCAAATGTTTTATTTTTGAACGTCAGTTCACATTTGTAGGTGGATCGTCAGTGTTAGAGCTAAAATTAGCATGTTTAAAGTGATTTTCATGCTTCCAGGGGCCCAAAACACAAGATTTATGGAATGGTTAAAAGTGCATGAAAATGGCCAATTTACTCACTCTGAGTTCTCAAAAAGGGTTTCTTCACCCCGGGAAGTTAATTAAATACCATTTGGAGGCATTTAATGTTCGAGCAAAAACGGCTGATTTTCGACAAAAGAGATAACACCCCCCCATTACGTCATGCTTCAGAAATGTGGAAAATGGTTCGTTTTCAAATGTTTTATTTTTGAACGTCAGTTCACATTTGTAGGTTGATCATCAGTGTTAGAGCTAAAATTAGCATGTTTAAAGTGATTTTCATGCTTCCAGGGGCTCGGGAAGTTAATTAAATACCATTTGGAGGCATTTAATGTTCGAGCAAAAACGGCTGATTTTCGACAAAAGAGATAACACCCCCCCATTACGTCATGCTTCAGAAATGTGGAAAATGGTCCGTTTTCAAATGTTTTATTTTTGAACGTCAGTTCACATTTGTAGGTGGATCATCAGTGTTAGAGCTAAAATTAGCATGTTTAAAGTGATTTTCATGCTTCCAGGGGCTCGGGAAGTGAAATAAATACCATTTGGAGGCATTTAATGTTCGAGCAAAAACGGCTGATTTTCGACAAAAGAGATAACACCCCCCCATTACGTCATGCTTTAGAAATGTGGAAAATGGTCCGTTTTCAAATGTTTTATTTTTGAACGTCAGTTCACATTTGTAGGTGGATCATCAGTGTTAGAGCTAAAATTAGCATGTTTAAAGTGATTTTCATGCTTCCAGGGGCTCGGGAAGTTAATTAAATACCATTTGGAGGCATTTAATGTTCGAGCAAAAACGGCTGATTTTCGACAAAAGAGATAACACCCCCCCATTACGTCATGCTTCAGAAATGTGGAAAATGGTCAGTTTTCAAATGTTTTATTTTTGAACGTCAGTTCACATTTGTAGGTGGATCATCAGTATTAGAGCTAAAATTAGCATGTTTAAAGTGATTTTCATGCTTCCAGGGGCCCAAAACACAAGATTTATGGAATGGTTAAAAGTGCATGAAAATGGCCAATTTACTCACTCTGAGTTCTCAAAAAGGGTTTCTTCACCCCGGGAAGTTAATTAAATACCATTTGGAGGCATTTAATGTTCGAGCAAAAACGCCTGATTTTCGACAAAAGAGATAACACCCCCCCATTACGTCATGCTTCAGAAATGTGGAAAATGGTCCGTTTTCAAATGTTTTATTTTTGAACGTCAGTTCACATTTGTAGGTGGATCATCAGTGTTAGAGCTAAAATTAGCATGTTTAAAGTAATTTTCATGCTTCCAGGGGCTCGGGAAGTTAATTAAATACCATTTGGAGGCATTTAATGTTCGAGCAAAAACGGCTGATTTTCGACAAAAGAGATAACACCCCCCCATTACGTCATGCTTCAGAAATGTGGAAAATGGTCCGTTTTCAAATGTTTTATTTTTGAACGTCAGTTCACATTTGTAGGTGGATCATCAGTGTTAGAGCTAAAATTAGCATGTTTAAAGTGATTTTCATGCTTCCAGGGGCTCGGGAAGTTAAATAAATACCATTTGGAGGCATTTAATGTTCGCGCAAAAACGGCTGATTTTCGACAAAAGAGATAACACCCCCCCATTACGTCATGCTTCAGAAATGTGGAAAATGGTCCGTTTTCAAATGTTTTATTTTTCAACGTCAGTTCACATTTGTAGGTGGATCATCAGTGTTAGAGCTAAAATTAGCATGTTTAAAGTGATTTTCATGCTTCCAGGGGCTCGGGAAGTGAAATAAATAACATTTGGAGGCATTTAATGTTCGAGCAAAAACGGCTGATTTTCGACAAAAGAGATAACACCCCCCCATTACGTCATGCTTCAGAAATGTGGAAAATGGTCAGTTTTCAAATGTTTTATTTTTGAACGTCAGTTCACATTTGTAGGTGGATCATCAGTGTTAGAGCTAAAATTAGCATGTTTAAAGTGATTTTCATGCTTCCAGGGGCTCGGGAAGTTAATTAAATACCATTTGGAGGCATTTAATGTTCGAGCAAAAACGGCTGATTTTCGAGAAAAGAGATAACACCCCCCCATTACGTCATGCTTCAGAAATGTGGAAAATGGTCCGTTTTCAAATGTTTTATTTTTGAACGTCAGTTCACATTTGTAGGTGGATCATCAGTGTTAGAGCTAAAATTAGCATGTTTAAAGTGATTTTCATGCTTCCAGGGGCCCAAAACACAAGATTTATGGAATGGTTAAAAGTGCATGAAAATGGCCAATTTACTCACTCTGAGTTCTCAAAAAGGGTTTCTTCACCCCGGGAAGTTAATTAAATACCATTTGGAGGCATTTAATGTTCGAGCAAAAACGGCTGATTTTCGACAAAAGAGATAACACCCCCCCATTACGTCATGCTTCAGAAATGTGGAAAATGGTTCGTTTTCAAATGTTTTATTTTTGAACGTCAGTTCACATTTGTAGGTTGATCATCAGTGTTAGAGCTAAAATTAGCATGTTTAAAGTGATTTTCATGCTTCCAGGGGCTCGGGAAGTTAATTAAATACCATTTGGAGGCATTTAATGTTCGAGCAAAAACGGCTGATTTTCGACAAAAGAGATAACACCCCCCCATTACGTCATGCTTCAGAAATGTGGAAAATGGTCCGTTTTCAAATGTTTTATTTTTGAACGTCAGTTCACATTTGTAGGTGGATCATCAGTGTTAGAGCTAAAATTAGCATGTTTAAAGTGATTTTCATGCTTCCAGGGGCTCGGGAAGTGAAATAAATACCATTTGGAGGCATTTAATGTTCGAGCAAAAACGGCTGATTTTCGACAAAAGAGATAACACCCCCCCATTACGTCATGCTTTAGAAATGTGGAAAATGGTCCGTTTTCAAATGTTTTATTTTTGAACGTCAGTTCACATTTGTAGGTGGATCATCAGTGTTAGAGCTAAAATTAGCATGTTTAAAGTGATTTTCATGCTTCCAGGGGCTCGGGAAGTTAATTAAATACCATTTGGAGGCATTTAATGTTCGAGCAAAAACGGCTGATTTTCGACAAAAGAGATAACACCCCCCCATTACGTCATGCTTCAGAAATGTGGAAAATGGTCCGTTTTCAAATGTTTTATTTTTGAACGTCAGTTCACATTTGTAGGTGGATCATCAGTGTTAGAGCTAAAATTAGCATGTTTAAAGTGATTTTCATGCTTCCAGGGGCCCAAAACACAAGATTTATGGAATGGTTAAAAGTGCATGAAAATGGCCAATTTACTCACTCTGAGTTCTCAAAAAGGGTTTCTTCACCCCGGGAAGTGAAATAAATACCATTTGGAGGCATTTAATGTTCGAGCAAAAACGGCTGATTTTCGACAAAAGAGATAACACCCCCCCATTACGTCATGCTTCAGAAATGTGGAAAATGGTCCGTTTTCAAATGTTTTATTTTTGAACGTCAGTTCACATTTGTAGGTGGATCATCAGTGTTAGAGCTAAAATTAGCATGTTTAAAGTGATTTTCATGCTTCCAGGGGCTCGGGAAGTTAATTAAATACCATTTGGAGGCATTTAATGTTCGAGCAAAAACGGCTGATTTTCGACAAAAGAGATAACACCCCCCCCATTACGTCATGCTTCAGAAATGTGGAAAATGGTCCGTTTTCAAATGTTTTATTTTTGAACGTCAGTTCACATTTGTAGGTGGATCATCAGTGTTAGAGCTAAAATTAGCATGTTTAAAGTGATTTTCATGCTTCCAGGGGCTCGGGAAGTTAATTAAATACCATTTGGAGGCATTTAATGTTCGAGCAAAAACGGCTGATTTTCGACAATAGAGATAACACCCCCCCATTACGTCATGCTTCAGAAATGTGGAAAATGGTCCGTTTTCAAATGTTTTATTTTTGAACGTCAGTTCACATTTGTAGGTGGATCATCAGTGTTAGAGCTAAAATTAGCATGTTTAAAGTGATTTTCATGCTTCCAGGGGCTCGGGAAGTTAATTAAATACCATTTGGAGGCATTTAATGTTCGAGCAAAAACGGCTGATTTTCGACAAAAGAGATAACACCCCCCCATTACGTCATGCTTCAGAAATGTGGAAAATGGTCCGTTTTCAAATGTTTTATTTTTGAACGTCAGTTCACATTTGTAGGTGGATCATCAGTGTTAGAGCTAAAATTAGCATGTTTAAAGTGATTTTCATGCTTCCAGGGGCTCGGGAAGTGAAATAAATACCATTTGGAGGCATTTAATGTTCGAGCAAAAACGGCTGATTTTCGACAAAAGAGATAACACTTCCCCATTACGTCATGCTTCAGAAATGTGGAAAATGGTCCGTTTTCAAATGTTTTATTTTTGAACGTCAGTTCACATTTGTAGGTGGATCATCAGTGTTAGAGCTAAAATTAGCATGTTTAAAGTGATTTTCATGCTTCCAGGGGCTCGGGAAGTTAATTAAATACCATTTGGAGGCATTTAATGTTCGAGCAAAAACGGCTGATTTTCGACAAAAGAGATAACACCCCCCCATTACGTCATGCTTCAGAAATGTGGAAAATGGTCCGTTTTCAAATGTTTTATTTTTGAACGTCAGTTCACATTTGTAGGTGGATCATCAGTGTTAGAGCTAAAATTAGCATGTTTAAAGTGATTTTCATGCTTCCAGGGGCCCAAAACACAAGATTAATGGAATGGTTAAAAGTGCATGAAAATGGCCAATTTACTCACTCTGAGTTCTCAAAAAGGGTTTCTTCACCCCGGGAAGTGAAATAAATACCATTTGGAGGCATTTAATGTTCGAGCAAAAACGGCTGATTTTCGACAAAAGAGATAACACCCCCCCATTACGTCATGCTTCAGAAATGTGGAAAATGGTCCGTTTTCAAATGTTTTATTTTTGAACGTCAGTTCACATTTGTAGGTGGATCATCAGTGTTAGAGCTAAAATTAGCATGTTTAAAGTGATTTTCATGCTTCCAGGGGCCCAAAACACAAGATTTATGGAATGGTTAAAAGTGCATGAAAATGGCCAATTTACTCACTCTGAGTTCTCAAAAAGGGTTTCTTCACCCCGGGAAGTTAATTAAATACCATTTGGAGGCATTTAATGTTTGAGCAAAAACGGCTGATTTTCGACAAAAGAGATAACACCCCCCCATTACGTCATGCTTCAGAAATGTGGAAAATGGTCCGTTTTCAAATGTTTTATTTTTGAACGTCAGTTCACATTTGTAGGTGGATCATCAGTGTTAGAGCTAAAATTAGCATGTTTAAAGTGATTTTCATGCTTCCAGGGGCTCGGGAAGTTAATTAAATACCATTTGGAGGCATTTAATGTTCGAGCAAAAACGGCTGATTTTCGACAAAAGAGATAACACCCCCCCATTACGTCATGCTTCAGAAATGTGGAAAATGGTCCGTTTTCAAATGTTTTATTTTAGAACGTCAGTTCACATTTGTAGGTGGATCATCAGTGTTAGAGCTAAAATTAGCATGTTTAAAGGGATTTTCATGCTTCCAGGGGCTCGGGAAGTTAATTAAATACCATTTGGAGGCATTTAATGTTCGAGCAAAAACGGCTGATTTTCGACAAAAGAGATAACACCCCCCCATTACGTCATGCTTCAGAAATGTGGAAAATGGTCCGTTTTCAAATGTTTTATTTTTGAACGTCAGTTCACATTTGTAGGTGGATCATCAGTGTTAGAGCTAAAATTAGCATGTTTAAAGTGATTTTCATGCTTCCAGGGGCCCAAAACACAAGATTTATGGAATGGTTAAAAGTGCATGAAAATGGCCAATTTACTCACTCTGAGTTCTCAAAAAGGGTTACTTCACCCCGGGAAGTTAATTAAATACCATTTGGAGGCATTTAATGTTTGAGCAAAAACGGCTGATTTTCGACAAAAGAGATAACACCCCCCCATTACGTCATGCTTCAGAAATGTGGAAAATGGTCCGTTTTCAAATGTTTCATTTTTGAACGTCAGTTCACATTTGTAGGTGGATCATCAGTGTTAGAGCTAAAATTAGCATGTTTAAAGTGATTTTCATGCTTCCAGGGGCTCGGGAAGTGAAATAAATACCATTTGGAGGCATTTAATGTTCGCGCAAAAACGGCTGATTTTCAACAAAAGAGATAACACCCCCCCATTACGTCATGCTTCAGAAATGTGGAAAATGGTCTGTTTTCAAATGTTTTATTTTTGAACGTCAGTTCACATTTGTAGGTGGATCATCAGTGTTAGAGCTAAAATTAGCATGTTTAAAGTGATTTTCATGCTTCCAGGGGCTCGGGAAGTGAAATAAATACCATTTGGAGGCATTTAATGTTCGAGCAAAAACGGCTGATTTTCGACAAAAGTGATAACACCCCCCCATTACGTCATGCTTCAGAAATGTGGAAAATGGTCCGTTTTCAAATGTTTTATTTTTGAACGTCAGTTCACATTTGTAGGTGGATCATCAGTGTTAGAGCTAAAATTAGCATGTTTAAAGTGATTTTCATGCTTCCAGGGGCCCAAAACACAAGATTTATGGAATGGTTAAAAGTGCATGAAAATGGCCAATTTACTCACTCTGAGTTCTCAAAAAGGGTTTCTTCACCCCGGGAAGTTAATTAAATAGCATTTGGAGGCATTTAATGTTCGAGCAAAAACGGCTGATTTTCGACAAAAGAGATAACACCCCCCCATTACGTCATGCTTCAGAAATGTGGAAAATGGTCCGTTTTCAAATGTTTTATTTTTGAACGTCAGTTCACATTTGTAGGTGGATCATCAGTGTTAGAGCTAAAATTAGCATGTTTAAAGTGATTTTCATGCTTCCAGGGGCTCGGGAAGTTAATTAAATACCATTTGGAGGCATTTAATGTTCGAGCAAAAATGGCTGATTTTCGACAAAAGAGATAACACCCCCCCATTACGTCATGCTTCAGAAATGTGGAAAATGGTCCGTTTTCAAATGTTTTATTTTTGAACGTCAGTTCACATTTGTAGGTGGATCATCAGTGTTAGAGCTAAAATTAGCATGTTTAAAGTGATTTTCATGCTTCCAGGGGCCCAAAACACAAGATTTATGGAATAGTTAAAAGTGCATGAAAATGGCCAATTTACTCACTCTGAGTTCTCAAAAAGGGTTTCTTCACCCCGGGAAGTTAATTAAATACCATTTGGAGGCATTTAATGTTCGAGCAAAAACGGCTGATTTTCGACAAAAGAGATAACACCCCCCCATTACGTCATGCTTCAGAAATGTGGAAAATGGTCCGTTTTCAAATGTTTTATTTTTGAACGTCAGTTCACATTTGTAGGTGGATCATCAGTGTTAGAGCTAAAATTAGCATGTTTAAAGTGATTTTCATGCTTCCAGGGGCTCGGGAAGTTAATTAAATACCATTTGGAGGCATTTAATGTTCGAGCAAAAACGGCTGATTTTCGACAAAAGAGATAACACCCCCCCATTACGTCATGCTTCAGAAATGTGGAAAATGGTCCGTTTTCAAATGTTTTATTTTTGAACGTCAGTTCACATTTGTAGGTGGATCATCAGTGTTAGAGCTAAAATTAGCATATTTAAAGTGATTTTCATGCTTCCAGGGGCTCGGGAAGTTAATTAAATTCCATTTGGAGGCATTTAATGTTCGAGCAAAAATGGCTGATTTTCGACAATAGAGATAACACCCCCCCATTACGTCATGCTTCAGAAATGTGGAAAATGGTCCGTTTTCAAATGTTTTATTTTTGAACGTCAGTTCACATTTGTAGGTGGATCATCAGTGTTAGAGCTAAAATTAGCATGTTTAAAGTGATTTTCATGCTTCCAGGGGCTCGGGAAGTTAATTAAATACCATTTGGAGGCATTTAATGTTCGAGCAAAAACGGCTGATTTTCGACAAAAGAGATAACACCCCCCCATTACGTCATGCTTCAGAAATGTGGAAAATGGTCCGTTTTCAAATGTTTTATTTTTGAACGTCAGTTCACATTTGTAGGTGGATCATCAGTGTTAGAGCTAAAATTAGCATGTTTAAAGTGATTTTCATGCTTCCAGGGGCCCAAAACACAAGATTTATGGAATGGTTAAAAGTGCATGAAAATGGCCAATTTACTCACTCTGAGTTCTCAAAAAGGGTTTCTTCACCCCGGGAAGTTAATTAAATACCATTTGGAGGCATTTAATGTTCGAGCAAAAACGGCTGATTTTCGACAAAAGAGATAACACCCCCCCATTACTTCATGCTTCAGAAATGTGGAAAATGGTCCGTTTTCAAATGTTTTATTTTTGAACGTCAGTTCACATTTGTAGGTGGATCATTAGTGTTAGAGCTAAAATTAGCATGTTTAAAGTGATTTTCATGCTTCCAGGGGCTCGGGAAGTTAATTAAATACCATTTGGAGGCATTTAATGTTCGAGCAAAAACGGCTGATTTTCGACAAAAGAGATAACACTTCCCCATTACGTCATGCTTCAGAAATGTGGAAAATGGTCCGTTTTCAAATGTTTTATTTTTGAACGTCAGTTCACATTTGTAGGTGGATCATCAGTGTTAGAGCTAAAATTAGCATGTTTAAAGTGATTTTCATGCTTCCAGGGGCTCGGGAAGTTAATTAAATACCATTTGGAGGCATTTAATGTTCGAGCAAAAACGGCTGATTTTCGACAAAAGAGATAACACCCCCCCATTACGTCATGCTTCAGAAATGTGGAAAATGGTCCGTTTTCAAATGTTTTATTTTTGAACGTCAGTTCACATTTGTAGGTGGATCATCAGTGTTAGAGCTAAAATTAGCATGTTTAAAGTGATTTTCATGCTTCCAGGGGCCCAAAACACAAGATTAATGGAATGGTTAAAAGTGCATGAAAATGGCCAATTTACTCACTCTGAGTTCTCAAAAAGGGTTTCTTCACCCCGGGAAGTGAAATAAATACCATTTGGAGGCATTTAATGTTCGAGCAAAAACGGCTGATTTTCGACAAAAGAGATAACACCCCCCCATTACGTCATGCTTCAGAAATGTGGAAAATGGTCCGTTTTCAAATGTTTTATTTTTGAACGTCAGTTCACATTTGTAGGTGGATCATCAGTGTTAGAGCTAAAATTAGCATGTTTAAAGTGATTTTCATGCTTCCAGGGGCCCAAAACACAAGATTTATGGAATGGTTAAAAGTGCATGAAAATGGCCAATTTACTCACTCTGAGTTCTCAAAAAGGGTTTCTTCACCCCGGGAAGTTAATTAAATACCATTTGGAGGCATTTAATGTTCGAGCAAAAACGGCTGATTTTCGACAAAAGAGATAACACCCCCCCATTACGTCATGCTTCAGAAATGTGGAAAATGGTCCGTTTTCAAATGTTTTATTTTTGAACGTCAGTTCACATTTGTAGGTGGATCATCAGTGTTAGAGCTAAAATTAGCATGTTTAAAGTGATTTTCATGCTTCCAGGGGCTCGGGAAGTTAATTAAATACCATTTGGAGGCATTTAATGTTCGAGCAAAAACGGCTGATTTTCGACAAAAGAGATAACACCCCCCCATTACGTCATGCTTCAGAAATGTGGAAAATGGTCCGTTTTCAAATGTTTTATTTTTGAACGTCAGTTCACATTTGTAGGTGGATCATCAGTGTTAGAGCTAAAATTAGCATGTTTAAAGTGATTTTCATGCTTCCAGGGGCTCGGGAAGTGAAATAAATACCATTTGGAGGCATTTAATGTTCGCGCAAAAACGGCTGATTTTCGACAAAAGAGATAACACCCCCCATTACGTCATGCTTCAGAAATGTGGAAAATGGTCCGTTTTCAAATGTTTTATTTTTGAACGTCAGTTCACATTTGTAGGTGGATCATCAGTGTTAGAGCTAAAATTAGCATGTTTAAAGTGATTTTCATGCTTCCAGGGGCTCGGGAAGTGAAATAAATACCATTTGGAGGCATTTAATGTTCGAGCAAAAACGGCTGATTTTCGACAAAAGAGATAACACCCCCCCATTACGTCATGCTTCAGAAATGTGGAAAATGGTCCGTTTTCAAATGTTTTATTTTTGAACGTCAGTTCACATTTGTAGGTGGATCATCAGTGTTAGAGCTAAAATTAGCATGTTTAAAGTGATTTTCATGCTTCCAGGGGCTCTGGAAGTTAATTAAATACCATTTGGAGGCATTTAATGTTCGAGCAAAAACGGCTGATTTTCGACAAAAGAGATAACACCCCCCCATTACGTCATGCTTCAGAAATGTGGAAAATGGTCCGTTTTCAAATGTTTTATTTTTGAACGTCAGTTCACATTTGTAGGTGGATCATCAGTGTTAGAGCTAAAATTAGCATGTTTAAAGTGATTTTCATGCTTCCAGGGGCCCAAAACACAAGATTTATGGAATGGTTAAAAGTGCATGAAAATGGCCAATTTACTCACTCTGAGTTCTCAAAAAGGGTTTCTTCACCCCGGGAAGTTAATTAAATACCATTTGGAGGCATTTAATGTTCGAGCAAAAACTGCTGATTTTCGACAAAAGAGATAACACCCCCCCATTACGTCATGCTTCAGAAATGTGGAAAATGGTCCGTTTTCAAATGTTTTATTTTTGTACGTCAGTTCACATTTGTAGGTGGATCATCAGTGTTAGAGCTAAAATTAGCATGTTTAAAGTGATTTTCATGCTTCCAGGGGCTCGGGAAGTTAATTAAATACCATTTGGAGGCATTTAATGTTCGAGCAAAAACGGCTGATTTTCGACAAAAGAGATAACACCCCCCATTACGTCATGCTTCAGAAATGTGGAAAATGGTCCGTTTTCAAATGTTTTATTTTTGAACGTCAGTTCACATTTGTAGGTGGATCATCAGTGTTAGAGCTAAAATTAGCATGTTTAAAGTGATTTTCATGCTTCCAGGGGCTCGGGAAGTGAAATAAATACCATTTGGAGGCATTTAATGTTCGCGCAAAAACGGCTGATTTTCGACAAAAGAGATAACACCCCCCATTACGTCATGCTTCAGAAATGTGGAAAATGGTCAGTTTTCAAATGTTTTATTTTTGAACGTCAGTTCACATTTGTAGGTGGATCATCAGTGTTAGAGCTAAAATTAGCATGTTTAAAGTGATTTTCATGCTTCCAGGGGCTCGGGAAGTGAAATAAATACCATTTGGAGGCATTTAATGTTCGAGCAAAAACGGCTGATTTTCGACAAAAGAGATAACACCCCCCCATTACGTCATGCTTCAGAAATGTGGAAAATGGTCCGTTTTCAAATGTTTTATTTTTGAACGTCAGTTCACATTTGTAGGTGGATCATCAGTGTTAGAGCTAAAATTAGCATGTTTAAAGTGATTTTCATGCTTCCAGGGGCTCGGGAAGTTAATTAAATACCATTTGGAGGCATTTAATGTTCGAGCAAAAACGGCTGATTTTCGACAAAAGAGATAACACCCCCCCATTACGTCATGCTTCAGAAATGTGGAAAATGGTCCGTTTTCAAATGTTTTATTTTTGAACGTCAGTTCACATTTGTAGGTGGATCATCAGTGTTAGAGCTAAAATTAGCATGTTTAAAGTGATTTTCATGCTTCCAGGGGCCCAAAACACAAGATTTATGGAATGGTTAAAAGTGCATGAAAATGGCCAATTTACTCACTCTGAGTTCTCAAAAAGGGTTTCTTCACCCCGGGAAGTTAATTAAATACCATTTGGAGGCATTTAATGTTCGAGCAAAAACGGCTGATTTTCGACAAAAGAGATAACACCCCCCCATTACGTCATGCTTCAGAAATGTGGAAAATGGTCCGTTTTCAAATGTTTTATTTTTGAACGTCAGTTCACATTTGTAGGTGGATCATCAGTGTTAGAGCTAAAATTAGCATGTTTAAAGTGATTTTCATGCTTCCAGGGGCCCAAAACACAAGATTTATGGAATGGTTAAAAGTGCATGAAAATGGCCAATTTACTCACTCTGAGTTCTCAAAAAGGGTTTCTTCACCCCGGGAAGTTAATTAAATACCATTTGGAGGCATTTAATGTTCGAGCAAAAACGGCTGATTTTCGACAAAAGAGATAACACCCCCCCATTACGTCATGCTTCAGAAATGTGGAAAATGGTCCGTTTTCAAATGTTTTATTTTTGAACGTCAGTTCACATTTGTAGGTGGATCATCAGTGTTAGAGCTAAAATTAGCATGTTTAAAGTGATTTTCATGCTTCCAGGGGCTCGGGAAGTTAATTAAATACCATTTGGAGGCATTTAATGTTCGAGCAAAAACGGCTGATTTTCGACAAAAGAGATAACACCCCCCCATTACGTCATGCTTCAGAAATGTGGAAAATGGTCCGTTTTCAAATGTTTTATTTTTGAACGTCAGTTCACATTTGTAGGTGGATCATCAGTGTTAGAGCTAAAATTAGCATGTTTAAAGTGATTTTCATGCTTCCAGGGGCTCGGGAAGTGAAATAAATACCATTTGGAGGCATTTAATGTTCGCGCAAAAACGGCTGATTTTCGACAAAAGAGATAACACCCCCCATTACGTCATGCTTCAGAAATGTGGAAAATGGTCCGTTTTCAAATGTTTTATTTTTGAACGTCAGTTCACATTTGTAGGTGGATCATCAGTGTTAGAGCTAAAATTAGCATGTTTAAAGTGATTTTCATGCTTCCAGGGGCTCGGGAAGTGAAATAAATACCATTTGGAGGCATTTAATGTTCGAGCAAAAACGGCTGATTTTCGACAAAAGAGATAACACCCCCCCATTACGTCATGCTTCAGAAATGTGGAAAATGGTCCGTTTTCAAATGTTTTATTTTTGAACGTCAGTTCACATTTGTAGGTGGATCATCAGTGTTAGAGCTAAAATTAGCATGTTTAAAGTGATTTTCATGCTTCCAGGGGCTCTGGAAGTTAATTAAATACCATTTGGAGGCATTTAATGTTCGAGCAAAAACGGCTGATTTTCGACAAAAGAGATAACACCCCCCCATTACGTCATGCTTCAGAAATGTGGAAAATGGTCCGTTTTCAAATGTTTTATTTTTGAACGTCAGTTCACATTTGTAGGTGGATCATCAGTGTTAGAGCTAAAATTAGCATGTTTAAAGTGATTTTCATGCTTCCAGGGGCCCAAAACACAAGATTTATGGAATGGTTAAAAGTGCATGAAAATGGCCAATTTACTCACTCTGAGTTCTCAAAAAGGGTTTCTTCACCCCGGGAAGTTAATTAAATACCATTTGGAGGCATTTAATGTTCGAGCAAAAACTGCTGATTTTCGACAAAAGAGATAACACCCCCCCATTACGTCATGCTTCAGAAATGTGGAAAATGGTCCGTTTTCAAATGTTTTATTTTTGTACGTCAGTTCACATTTGTAGGTGGATCATCAGTGTTAGAGCTAAAATTAGCATGTTTAAAGTGATTTTCATGCTTCCAGGGGCTCGGGAAGTTAATTAAATACCATTTGGAGGCATTTAATGTTCGAGCAAAAACGGCTGATTTTCGACAAAAGAGATAACACCCCCCATTACGTCATGCTTCAGAAATGTGGAAAATGGTCCGTTTTCAAATGTTTTATTTTTGAACGTCAGTTCACATTTGTAGGTGGATCATCAGTGTTAGAGCTAAAATTAGCATGTTTAAAGTGATTTTCATGCTTCCAGGGGCTCGGGAAGTGAAATAAATACCATTTGGAGGCATTTAATGTTCGCGCAAAAACGGCTGATTTTCGACAAAAGAGATAACACCCCCCATTACGTCATGCTTCAGAAATGTGGAAAATGGTCCGTTTTCAAATGTTTTATTTTTGAACGTCAGTTCACATTTGTAGGTGGATCATCAGTGTTAGAGCTAAAATTAGCATGTTTAAAGTGATTTTCATGCTTCCAGGGGCTCGGGAAGTGAAATAAATACCATTTGGAGGCATTTAATGTTCAAGCAAAAACGGCTGATTTTCGACAAAAGAGATAACACCCCCCCATTACGTCATGCTTCAGAAATGTGGAAAATGGTCCGTTTTCAAATGTTTTATTTTTGAACGTCAGTTCACATTTGTAGGTGGATCATCAGTGTTAGAGCTAAAATTAGCATGTTTAAAGTGATTTTCATGCTTCCAGGGGCTCGGGAAGTTAATTAAATACCATTTGGAGGCATTTAATGTTCGAGCAAAAACGGCTGATTTTCGACAAAAGAGATAACACCCCCCCATTACGTCATGCTTCAGAAATGTGGAAAATGGTCCGTTTTCAAATGTTTTATTTTTGAACGTCAGTTCACATTTTAGGTGGATCATCAGTGTTAGAGCTAAAATTAGCATGTTTAAAGTGATTTTCATGCTTCCAGGGGCCCAAAACACAAGATTTATGGAATGGTTAAAAGTGCATGAAAATGGCCAATTTACTCACTCTGAGTTCTCAAAAAGGGTTTCTTCACCCCGGGAAGTTAATTAAATACCATTTGGAGGCATTTAATGTTCGAGCAAAAACGGCTGATTTTCGACAAAAGAGATAACACCCCCCCATTACGTCATGCTTCAGAAATGTGGAAAATGGTCCGTTTTCAAATGTTTTATTTTTGTACGTCAGTTCACATTTGTAGGTGGATCATCAGTGTTAGAGCTAAAATTAGCATGTTTAAAGTGATTTTCATGCTTCCAGGGGCTCGGGAAGTTAATTAAATACCATTTGGAGGCATTTAATGTTCGAGCAAAAACGGCTGATTTTCGACAAAAGAGATAACACCCCCCCATTACGTCATGCTTCAGAAATGTGGAAAATGGTCCGTTTTCAAATGTTTTATTTTTGAACGTCAGTTCACATTTGTAGGTGGATCATCAGTGTTAGAGCTAAAATTAGCATGTTTAAAGTGATTTTCATGCTTCCAGGGGCCCAAAACACAAGATTTATGGAATGGTTAAAAGTGCATGAAAATGGCCAATTTACTCACTCTGAGTTCTCAAAAAGGGTTTCTTCACCCCGGGAAGTTAATTAAATACCATTTGGAGGCATTTAATGTTCGAGCAAAAACGGCTGATTTTCGACAAAAGAGATAACACCCCCCCATTACGTCATGCTTCAGAAATGTGGAAAATGGTCCGTTTTCAAATGTTTTATTTTTGAACGTCAGTTCACATTTGTAGGTGGATCATCAGTGTTAGAGCTAAAATTAGCATGTTTAAAGTGATTTTCATGCTTCCAGGGGCTCGGGAAGTGAAATAAATACCATTTGGAGGCATTTAATGTTCGCGCAAAAACGGCTGATTTTCGACAAAAGAGATAACACCCCCCCATTACGTCATGCTTCAGAAATGTGGAAAATGGTCTGTTTTCAAATGTTTTATTTTTGAACGTCAGTTCACATTTGTAGGTGGATCATCAGTGTTAGAGCTAAAATTAGCATGTTTAAAGTGATTTTCATGCTTCCAGGGGCTCGGGAAGTGAAATAAATACCATTTGGAGGCATTTAATGTTCGAGCAAAAACGGCTGATTTTCGACAAAAGTGATAACACCCCCCCATTACGTCATGCTTCAGAAATGTGGAAAATGGTCCGTTTTCAAATGTTTTATTTTTGTACGTCAGTTCACATTTGTAGGTGGATCATCAGTGTTAGAGCTAAAATTAGCATGTTTAAAGTGATTTTCATGCTTCCAGGGGCTCGGGAAGTTAATTAAATACCATTTGGAGGCATTTAATGTTCGAGCAAAAACGGCTGATTTTCGACAAAAGAGATAACACCCCCCCATTACGTCATGCTTCAGAAATGTGGAAAATGGTCCGTTTTCAAATGTTTTATTTTTGAACGTCAGTTCACATTTGTAGGTGGATCATCAGTGTTAGAGCTAAAATTAGCATGTTTAAAGTGATTTTCATGCTTCCAGGGGCTCGGGAAGTGAAATAAATACCATTTGGAGGCATTTAATGTTCGCGCAAAAACGGCTGATTTTCGACAAAAGAGATAACACCCCCCATTACGTCATGCTTCAGAAATGTGGAAAATGGTCCGTTTTCAAATGTTTTATTTTTGAACGTCAGTTCACATTTGTAGGTGGATCATCAGTGTTAGAGCTAAAATTAGCATGTTTAAAGTGATTTTCATGCTTCCAGGGGCTCGGGAAGTGAAATAAATACCATTTGGAGGCATTTAATGTTCGAGCAAAAACGGCTGATTTTCGACAAAAGAGATAACACCCCCCCATTACGTCATGCTTCAGAAATGTGGAAAATGGTCCGTTTTCAAATGTTTTATTTTTGAACGTCAGTTCACATTTGTAGGTGGATCATCAGTGTTAGAGCTAAAATTAGCATGTTTAAAGTGATTTTCATGCTTCCAGGGGCTCGGGAAGTTAATTAAATACCATTTGGAGGCATTTAATGTTCGAGCAAAAACGGCTGATTTTCGACAAAAGAGATAACACCCCCCCATTACGTCATGCTTCAGAAATGTGGAAAATGGTCCGTTTTCAAATGTTTTATTTTTGAACGTCAGTTCACATTTGTAGGTGGATCATCAGTGTTAGAGCTAAAATTAACATGTTTAAAGTGATTTTCATGCTTCCAGGGGCCCAAAACACAAGATTTATGGAATGGTTAAAAGTGCATGAAAATGGCCAATTTACTCACTCTGAGTTCTCAAAAAGGGTTTCTTCACCCCGGGAAGTTAATTAAATACCATTTGGAGGCATTTAATGTTCGAGCAAAAACGGCTGATTTTCGACAAAAGAGATAACACCCCCCCATTACGTCATGCTTCAGAAATGTGGAAAATGGTCCGTTTTCAAATGTTTTATTTTTGTACGTCAGTTCACATTTGTAGGTGGATCATCAGTGTTAGAGCTAAAATTAGCATGTTTAAAGTGATTTTCATGCTTCCAGGGGCTCGGGAAGTTAATTAAATACCATTTGGAGGCATTTAATGTTCGAGCAAAAACGGCTGATTTTCGACAAAAGAGATAACACCCCCCCATTACGTCATGCTTCAGAAATGTGGAAAATGGTCCGTTTTCAAATGTTTTATTTTTGAACGTCAGTTCACATTTGTAGGTGGATCATCAGTGTTAGAGCTAAAATTAGCATGTTTAAAGTGATTTTCATGCTTCCAGGGGCCCAAAACACAAGATTTATGGAATGGTTAAAAGTGCATGAAAATGGCCAATTTACTCACTCTGAGTTCTCAAAAAGGGTTTCTTCACCCCGGGAAGTTAATTAAATAGCATTTGGAGGCATTTAATGTTCGAGCAAAAACGGCTGATTTTCGACAAAAGAGATAACACCCCCCCCATTACGTCATGCTTCAGAAATGTGGAAAATGGTCCGTTTTCAAATGTTTTATTTTTGAACGTCAGTTCACATTTGTAGGTGGATCATCAGTGTTAGAGCTAAAATTAGCATGTTTAAAGTGATTTTCATGCTTCCAGGGGCTCGGGAAGTTAATTAAATACCATTTGGAGGCATTTAATGTTCGAGCAAAAACGGCTGATTTTCGACAAAAGAGATAACACCCCCCCATTACGTCATGCTTCAGAAATGTGGAAAATGGTCCGTTTTCAAATGTTTTATTTTTGAACGTCAGTTCACATTTGTAGGTGGATCATCAGTGTTAGAGCTAAAATTAGCATGTTTAAAGTGATTTTCATGCTTCCAGGGGCTCGGGAAGTTAATTAAATACCATTTGGAGGCATTTAATGTTCGAGCAAAAACGGCTGATTTTCGACAAAAGAGATAACACCCCCCCATTACGTCATGCTTCAGAAATGTGGAAAATGGTCCGTTTTCAAATGTTTTATTTTTGAACGTCAGTTCACATTTGTAGGTGGATCATCAGTGTTAGAGCTAAAATTAGCATGTTTAAAGTGATTTTCATGCTTCCAGGGGCTCGGGAAGTTAATTAAATACCATTTGGAGGCATTTAATGTTCGAGCAAAAACGGCTGATTTTCGACAATAGAGATAACACCCCCCCATTACGTCATGCTTCAGAAATGTGGAAAATGGTCCGTTTTCAAATGTTTTATTTTTGAACGTCAGTTCACATTTGTAGGTGGATCATCAGTGTTAGAGCTAAAATTAGCATGTTTAAAGTGATTTTCATGCTTCCAGGGGCTCGGGAAGTTAATTAAATACCATTTGGAGGCATTTAATGTTCGAGCAAAAACGGCTGATTTTCGACAAAAGAGATAACACCCCCCCATTACGCCATGCTTCAGAAATGTGGAAAATGGTCCGTTTTCAAATGTTTTATTTTTGAACGTCAGTTCACATTTGTAGGTGGATCATCAGTGTTAGAGCTAAAATTAGCATGTTTAAAGTGATTTTCATGCTTCCAGGGGCCCAAAACACAAGATTTATGGAATGGTTAAAAGTGCATGAAAATGGCCAATTTACTCACTCTGAGTTCTCAAAAAGGGTTTCTTCACCCCGGGAAGTTAATTAAATACCATTTGGAGGCATTTAATGTTCGAGCAAAAACGGCTGATTTTCGACAAAAGAGATAACACCCCCCCATTACGTCATGCTTCAGAAATGTGGAAAATGGTCCGTTTTCAAATGTTTTATTTTTGAACGTCAGTTCACATTTGTAGGTGGATCATCAGTGTTAGAGCTAAAATTAGCATGTTTAAAGTGATTTTCATGCTTCCAGGGGCTCGGGAAGTTAATTAAATACCATTTGGAGGCATTTAATGTTCGAGCAAAAACGGCTGATTTTCGACAAAAGAGATAACACCCCCCCATTACGTCATGCTTCAGAAATGTGGAAAATGGTCCGTTTTCAAATGTTTTATTTTTGAACGTCAGTTCACATTTGTAGGTGGATCATCAGTGTTAGAGCTAAAATTAGCATGTTTAAAGTGATTTTCATGCTTCCAGGGGCTCGGGAAGTGAAATAAATACCATTTGGAGGCATTTAATGTTCGCGCAAAAACGGCTGATTTTCGACAAAAGAGATAACACCCCCCATTACGTCATGCTTCAGAAATGTGGAAAATGGTCCGTTTTCAAATGTTTTATTTTTGAACGTCAGTTCACATTTGTAGGTGGATCATCAGTGTTAGAGCTAAAATTAGCATGTTTAAAGTGATTTTCATGCTTCCAGGGGCTCGGGAAGTGAAATAAATACCATTTGGAGGCATTTAATGTTCGAGCAAAAACGGCTGATTTTCGACAAAAGAGATAACACCCCCCCATTACGTCATGCTTCAGAAATGTGGAAAATGGTCCGTTTTCAAATGTTTTATTTTTGAACGTCAGTTCACATTTGTAGGTGGATCATCAGTGTTAGAGCTAAAATTAGCATGTTTAAAGTGATTTTCATGCTTCCAGGGGCTCGGGAAGTTAATTAAATACCATTTGGAGGCATTTAATGTTCGAGCAAAAACGGCTGATTTTCGACAAAAGAGATAACACCCCCCCATTACGTCATGCTTCAGAAATGTGGAAAATGGTCCGTTTTCAAATGTTTTATTTTTGAACGTCAGTTCACATTTGTAGGTGGATCATCAGTGTTAGAGCTAAAATTAGCATGTTTAAAGTGATTTTCATGCTTCCAGGGGCCCAAAACACAAGATTTATGGAATGGTTAAAAGTGCATGAAAATGGCCAATTTACTCACTCTGAGTTCTCAAAAAGGGTTTCTTCACCCCGGGAAGTTAATTAAATACCATTTGGAGGCATTTAATGTTCGAGCAAAAACGGCTGATTTTCGACAAAAGAGATAACACCCCCCCATTACGTCATGCTTCAGAAATGTGGAAAATGGTCCGTTTTCAAATGTTTTATTTTTGTACGTCAGTTCACATTTGTAGGTGGATCATCAGTGTTAGAGCTAAAATTAGCATGTTTAAAGTGATTTTCATGCTTCCAGGGGCTCGGGAAGTTAATTAAATACCATTTGGAGGCATTTAATGTTCGAGCAAAAACGGCTGATTTTCGACAAAAGAGATAACACCCCCCCATTACGTCATGCTTCAGAAATGTGGAAAATGGTCCGTTTTCAAATGTTTTATTTTTGAACGTCAGTTCACATTTGTAGGTGGATCATCAGTGTTAGAGCTAAAATTAGCATGTTTAAAGTGATTTTCATGCTTCCAGGGGCTCGGGAAGTTAATTAAATACCATTTGGAGGCATTTAATGTTCGAGCAAAAACGGCTGATTTTCGACAAAAGAGATAACACCCCCCCATTACGTCATGCTTCAGAAATGTGGAAAATGGTCCGTTTTCAAATGTTTTATTTTTGAACGTTAGTTCACATTTGTAGGTGGATCATCAGTGTTAGAGCTAAAATTAGCATGTTTAAAGTGATTTTCATGCTTCCAGGGGCTCGGGAAGTGAAATAAATACCATTTGGAGGCATTTAATGTTCGAGCAAAAACGGCTGATTTTCGACAAAAGAGATAACACCCCCCCATTACGTCATGCTTCAGAAATGTGGAAAATGGTCCGTTTTCAAATGTTTTATTTTTGAACGTCAGTTCACATTTGTAGGTGGATCATCAGTGTTAGAGCTAAAATTAGCATGTTTAAAGTGATTTTCATGCTTCCAGGGGCTCGGGAAGTTAATTAAATACCATTTGGAGGCATTTAATGTTCGAGCAAAAACGGCTGATTTTCGACAAAAGAGATAACACCCCCCCATTACGTCATGCTTCAGAAATGTGGAAAATGGTCCGTTTTCAAATGTTTTATTTTTGAACGTCAGTTCACATTTGTAGGTGGATCATCAGTGTTAGAGCTAAAATTAGCATGTTTAAAGTGATTTTCATGCTTCCAGGGGCTCGGGAAGTTAATTAAATACCATTTGGAGGCATTTAATGTTCGAGCAAAAACGGCTGATTTTCAACAAAAGAGATAACACCCCCCCATTACGTCATGCTTCAGAAATGTGGAAAATGGTCCGTTTTCAAATGTTTTATTTTTGAACGTCAGTTCACATTTGTAGGTGGATCATCAGTGTTAGAGCTAAAATTAGCATGTTTAAAGTGATTTTCATGCTTCCAGGGGCTCGGGAAGTTAATTAAATACCATTTGGAGGCATTTAATGTTCGAGCAAAAACGGCTGATTTTCGACAAAAGAGATAACACCCCCCCATTACGTCATGCTTCAGAAATGTGGAAAATGGTCCGTTTTCAAATGTTTTATTTTTGAACGTCAGTTCACATTTGTAGGTGGATCATCAGTGTTAGAGCTAAAATTAGCATGTTTAAAGTGATTTTCATGCTTCCAGGGGCCCAAAACACAAGATTTATGGAATGGTGAAAAGTGCATGAAAATGGCCAATTTACTCACTCTGAGTTTTCAAAAAGGGTTACTTCACCCCGGGAAGTTAATTAAATACCATTTGGAGGCATTTAATGTTTGAGCAAAAACGGCTGATTTTCGACAAAAGAGATAACACCCCCCCATTACGTCATGCTTCAGAAATGTGGAAAATGGTCCGTTTTCAAATGTTTCATTTTTGAACGTCAGTTCACATTTGTAGGTGGATCATCAGTGTTAGAGCTAAAATTAGCATGTTTAAAGTGATTTTCATGCTTCCAGGGGCCCAAAACACAAGATTTATGGAATGGTTAAAAGTGCATGAAAATGGCCAATTTACTCACTCTGAGTTCTCAAAAAGGGTTTCTTCACCCCGGGAAGTTAATTAAATACCATTTGGAGGCATTTAATGTTCGAGCAAAAACGGCTGATTTTCGACAAAAGAGATAACACCCCCCCATTACGTCATGCTTCAGAAATGTGGAAAATGGTCCGTTTTCAAATGTTTTATTTTTGAACGTCAGTTCACATTTGTAGGTGGATCATCAGTGTTAGAGCTAAAATTAGCATGTTTAAAGTGATTTTCATGCTTCCAGGGGCTCGGGAAGTGAAATAAATACCATTTGGAGGCATTTAATGTTCGCGCAAAACCGGCTGATTTTCGACAAAAGAGATAACACCCCCCCATTACGTCATGCTTCAGAAATGTGGAAAATGGTCTGTTTTCAAATGTTTTATTTTTGAACGTCAGTTCACATTTGTAGGTGGATCATCAGTGTTAGAGCTAAAATTAGCATGTTTAAAGTGATTTTCATGCTTCCAGGGGCTCGGGAAGTGAAATAAATACCATTTGGAGGCATTTAATGTTCGAGCAAAAACGGCTGATTTTCGACAAAAGTGATAACACCCCCCCATTACGTCATGCTTCAGAAATGTGGAAAATGGTCCGTTTTCAAATGTTTTATTTTTGAACGTCAGTTCACATTTGTAGGTGGATCATCAGTGTTAGAGCTAAAATTAGCATGTTTAAAGTGATTTTCATGCTTCCAGGGGCCCAAAACACAAGATTTATGGAATGGTTAAAAGTGAATGAAAATGGCCAATTTACTCACTCTGAGTTCTCAAAAAGGGTTTCTTCACCCCGGGAAGTTAATTAAATACCATTTGGAGGCATTTAATGTTCGAGCAAAAACGGCTGATTTTCGACAAAAGAGATAACACCCCCCCATTACGTCATGCTTCAGAAATGTGGAAAATGGTCCGTTTTCAAATGTTTTATTTTTGAACGTCAGTTCACATTTGTAGGTGGATCATCAGTGTTAGAGCTAAAATTAGCATGTTTAAAGTGATTTTCATGCTTCCAGGGGCTCTGGAAGTTAATTAAATACCATTTGGAGGCATTTAATGTTCGAGCAAAAACGGCTGATTTTCGACAAAAGAGATAACACCCCCCCATTACGTAATGCTTCAGAAATGTGGAAAATGGTCCGTTTTCAAATGTTTTATTTTTGAACGTCAGTTCACATTTGTAGGTGGATCATCAGTGTTAGAGCTAAAATTAGCATGTTTAAAGTGATTTTCATGCTTCCAGGGGCCCAAAACACAAGATTTATGGAATAGTTAAAAGTGCATGAAAATGGCCAATTTACTCACTCTGAGTTCTCAAAAAGGGTTTCTTCACCCCGGGAAGTTAATTAAATACCATTTGGAGGCATTTAATGTTCGAGCAAAAACGGCTGATTTTCGACAAAAGAGATAACACCCCCCCATTACGTCATGCTTCAGAAATGTGGAAAATGGTCCGTTTTCAAATGTTTTATTTTTGAACGTCAGTTCACATTTGTAGGTGGATCATCAGTGTTAGAGCTAAAATTAGCATGTTTAAAGTGATTTTCATGCTTCCAGGGGCTCGGGAAGTTAATTAAATACCATTTGGAGGCATTTAATGTTCGAGCAAAAACGGCTGATTTTCGACAAAAGAGATAACACCCCCCCATTACGTCATGCTTCAGAAATGTGGAAAATGGTCCGTTTTCAAATGTTTTATTTTTGAACGTCAGTTCACATTTGTAGGTGGATCATCAGTGTTAGAGCTAAAATTAGCATGTTTAAAGTGATTTTCATGCTTCCAGGGGCTCGGGAAGTTAATTAAATACCATTTGGAGGCATTTAATGTTCGAGCAAAAACGGCTGATTTTCGACAAAAGAGATAACACCCCCCCATTACGTCATGCTTCAGAAATGTGGAAAATGGTCCGTTTTCAAATGTTTTATTTTTGAACGTCAGTTCACATTTGTAGGTGGATCATCAGTGTTAGAGCTAAAATTAGCATGTTTAAAGTGATTTTCATGCTTCCAGGCGCTCGGGAAGTTAATTAAATACCATTTGGAGGCATTTAATGTTCGAGCAAAAACGGCTGATTTTCGACAAAAGAGATAACACCCCCCCATTACGTCATGCTTCAGAAATGTGGAAAATGGTCCGTTTTCAAATGTTTTATTTTTTAACGTCAGTTCACATTTGTAGGTGGATCATCAGTGTTAGAGCTAAAATTAGCATGTTTAAAGTGATTTTCATGCTTCCAGGGGCTCGGGAAGTGAAATAAATACAATTTGGAGGCATTTAATGTTCGAGCAAAAACGGCTGATTTTCGACAAAAGAGATAACACCCCCCCATTACGTCATGCTTCAGAAATGTGGAAAATGGTCCGTTTTCAAATGTTTTATTTTTGAACGTCAGTTCACATTTGTAGGTGGATCATCAGTGTTAGAGCTAAAATTAGCATGTTTAAAGTGATTTTCATGCTTCCAGGGGCTCGGGAAGTTAATTAAATACCATTTGGAGGCATTTAATGTTCGAGCAAAAACGGCTGATTTTCGACAAAAGAGATAACACCCCCCCATTACGTCATGCTTCAGAAATGTGGAAAATGGTCCGTTTTCAAATGTTTTATTTTTGAACGTCAGTTCACATTTGTAGGTGGATCATCAGTGTTAGAGCTAAAATTAGCATGTTTAAAGTGATTTTCATGCTTCCAGGGGCTCGGGAAGTGAAATAAATACCATTTGGAGGCATTTAATGTTCGCGCAAAAACGGCTGATTTTCTACAAAAGAGATAACACCCCCCCATTACGTCATGCTTCAGAAATGTGGAAAATGGTCTGTTTTCAAATGTTTTATTTTTGAACGTCAGTTCACATTTGTAGGTGGATCATCAGTGTTAGAGCTAAAATTAGCATGTTCAAAGTGATTTTCATGCTTCCAGGGGCTCGGGAAGTGAAATAAATACCATTTGGAGGCATTTAATGTTCGAGCAAAAACGGCTGATTTTCGACAAAAGAGATAACACCCCCCCATTACGTCATGCTTCAGAAATGTGGAAAATGGTCCGTTTTCAAATGTTTTATTTTTGAACGTCAGTTCACATTTGTAGGTGGATCATCAGTGTTAGAGCTAAAATTAGCATGTTTAAAGTGATTTTCATGCTTCCAGGGGCCCAAAACACAAGATTTATGGAATGGTTAAAAGTGCATGAAAATGGCCAATTTACTCACTCTGAGTTCTCAAAAAGGGTTTCTTCACCCCGGGAAGTTAATTAAATACCATTTGGAGGCATTTAATGTTCGAGCAAAAACGGCTGATTTTCGACAAAAGAGATAACACCCCCCCATTACGTCATGCTTCAGAAATGTGGAAAATGGTCCGTTTTCAAATGTTTTATTTTTGAACGTCAGTTCACATTTGTAGGTGGATCATCAGTGTTAGAGCTAAAATTAGCATGTTTAAAGTGATTTTCATGCTTCCAGGGGCTCGGGAAGTTAATTAAATACCATTTGGAGGCATTTAATGTTCGAGCAAAAACGGCTGATTTTCGACAAAAGAGATAACACCCCCCCATTACGTCATGCTTCAGAAATGTGGAAAATGGTCCGTTTTCAAATGTTTTATTTTTGAACGTCAGTTCACATTTGTAGGTGGATCATCAGTGTTAGAGCTAAAATTAGCATGTTTAAAGTGATTTTCATGCTTCCAGGGGCCCAAAACACAAGATTTATGGAATGGTTAAAAGTGCATGAAAATGGCCAATTTACTCACTCTGAGTTCTCAAAAAGGGTTTCTTCACCCCGGGAAGTTAATTAAATACCATTTGGAGGCATTTAATGTTCGAGCAAAAACGGCTGATTTTCGACAAAAGAGATAACACCCCCCCATTACGTCATGCTTCAGAAATGTGGAAAATGGTCCGTTTTCAAATGTTTTATTTTTGAACGTCAGTTCACATTTGTAGGTGGATCATCAGTGTTAGAGCTAAAATTAGCATGTTTAAAGTGATTTTCATGCTTCCAGGGGCTCGGGAAGTTAATTAAATACCATTTGGAGGCATTTAATGTTCGAGCAAAAACGGCTGATTTTCGACAAAAGAGATAACACCCCCCCATTACGTCATGCTTCAGAAATGTGGAAAATGGTCCGTTTTCAAATGTTTTATTTTTGAACGTCAGTTCACATTTGTAGGTGGATCATCAGTGTTAGAGCTAAAATTAGCATGTTTAAAGTGATTTTCATGCTTCCAGGGGCTCGGGAAGTGAAATAAATACCATTTGGAGGCATTTAATGTTCGAGCAAAAACGGCTGATTTTCGACAAAAGAGATAACACCCCCCCATTACGTCATGCTTCAGAAATGTGGAAAATGGTCCGTTTTCAAATGTTTTATTTTTGAACGTCAGTTCACATTTGTAGGTGGATCATCAGTGTTAGAGCTAAAATTAGCATGTTTAAAGTGATTTTCATGCTTCCAGGGGCCCAAAACACAAGATTTATGGAATGGTTAAAAGTGCATGAAAATGGCCAATTTACTCACTCTGAGTTCTCAAAAAGGGTTTCTTCACCCCGGGAAGTTAATTAAATACCATTTTGAGGCATTTAATGTTCGAGCAAAAACGGCTGATTTTCGACAAAAGAGATAACACCCCCCCATTACGTCATGCTTCAGAAATGTGGAAAATGGTCCGTTTTCAAATGTTTTATTTTTGAACGTCAGTTCACATTTGTAGGTGGATCATCAGTGTTAGAGCTAATATTAGCATGTTTAAAGTGATTTTCATGCTTCCAGGGGCTCGGGAAGTGAAATAAATACCATTTGGAGGCATTTAATGTTCGAGCAAAAACGGCTGATTTTCGACAAAAGAGATAACACCCCCCCATTACGTCATGCTTCAGAAATGTGGAAAATGGTCCGTTTTCAAATGTTTTATTTTTGAACGTCAGTTCACATTTGTAGGTGGATCATCAGTGTTAGAGCTAAAATTAGCATGTTTAAAGTGATTTTCATGCTTCCAGGGGCTCGGGAAGTTAATTAAATACCATTTGGAGGCATTTAATGTTCGAGCAAAAACGGCTGATTTTCGACAAAAGAGATAACACCCCCCCATTACGTCATGCTTCAGAAATGTGGAAAATGGTCCGTTTTCAAATGTTTTATTTTTGAACGTCAGTTCACATTTGTAGGTGGATCATCAGTGTTAGAGCTAAAATTAGCATGTTTAAAGTGATTTTCATGCTTCCAGGGGCTCGGGAAGTTAATTAAATACCATTTGGAGGCATTTAATGTTCGAGCAAAAATGGCTGATTTTCGACAAAAGAGATAACACCCCCCCATTACGTCATGCTTCAGAAATGTGGAAAATGGTCCGTTTTCAAATGTTTTATTTTTGAACGTCAGTTCACATTTGTAGGTGGATCATCAGTGTTAGAGCTAAAATTAGCATGTTTAAAGTGATTTTCATGCTTCCTGGGGCTCGGGAAGTTAATTAAATACCATTTGGAGGCATTTAATGTTCGAGCAAAAACGGCTGATTTTCGACAAAAGAGATAACACCCCCCATTACGTCATGCTTCAGAAATGTGGAAAATGGTCCGTTTTCAAATGTTTTATTTTTGAACGTCAGTTCACATTTGTAGGTGGATCATCAGTGTTAGAGCTAAAATTAGCATGTTTAAAGTGATTTTCATGCTTCCAGGGGCCCAAAACACAAGATTTATGGAATGGTTAAAAGTGCATGAAAATGGCCAATTTACTCACTCTGAGTTCTCAAAAAGGGTTTCTTCACCCCGGGAAGTTAATTAAATACCATTTGGAGGCATTTAATGTTTGAGCAAAAACGGCTGATTTTCGACAAAAGAGATAACACCCCCCCATTACGTCATGCTTCAGAAATGTGGAAAATGGTCCGTTTTCAAATGTTTTATTTTTGAACGTCAGTTCACATTTGTAGGTGGATCATCAGTGTTAGAGCTAAAATTAGCATGTTTAAAGTGATTTTCATGCTTCCAGGGGCTCGGGAAGTGAAATAAATACCATTTGGAGGCATTTAATGTTCGAGCAAAAACGGCTGATTTTCGACAAAAGAGATAACACCCCCCCATTACGTCATGCTTCAGAAATGTGGAAAATGGTCCGTTTTCAAATGTTTTATTTTTGAACGTCAGTTCACATTTGTAGGTGGATCATCAGTGTTAGAGCTAAAATTAGCATGTTTAAAGTGATTTTCATGCTTCCAGGGGCCCAAAACACAAGATTTATGGAATGGTTAAAAGTGCATGAAAATGGCCAATTTACTCACTCTGAGTTCTCAAAAAGGGTTTCTTCACCCCGGGAAGTTAATTAAATACCATTTGGAGGCATTTAATGTTCGAGCAAAAACGGCTGATTTTCGACAAAAGAGATAACACCCCCCCCCATTACGTCATGCTTCAGAAATGTGGAAAATGGTCCGTTTTCAAATGTTTTATTTTTGAACGTCAGTTCACATTTGTAGGTGGATCATCAGTGTTAGAGCTAAAATTAGCATGTTTAAAGTGATTTTCATGCTTCCAGGGGCTCGGGAAGTTAATTAAATACCATTTGGAGGCATTTAATGTTCGAGCAAAAACGGCTGATTTTCGACAAAAGAGATAACACCCCCCCATTACGTCATGCTTCAGAAATGTGGAAAATGGTCCGTTTTCAAATGTTTTATTTTTGAACGTCAGTTCACATTTGTAGGTGGATCATCAGTGTTAGAGCTAAAATTAGCATGTTTAAAGTGATTTTCATGCTTCCATGGGCCCAAAACACAAGATTTATGGAATAGTAAAAAGTGCATGAAAATGGCCAATTTACTCACTCTGAGTTCTCAAAAAGGGTTTCTTCACCCCGGGAAGTTAATTAAATACCATTTGGAGGCATTTAATGTTCATGCAAAAACGGCTGATTTTCGACAAAAGAGATAACACCCCCCCATTACGTCATGCTTCAGAAATGTGGAAAATGGTCCGTTTTCAAATGTTTTATTTTTGAACGTCAGTTCACATTTGTAGGTGGATCATCAGTGTTAGAGCTAAAATTAGCATGTTTAAAGTGATTTTCATGCTTCCAGGGGCTCGGGAAGTTAATTAAATACCATTTGGAGGCATTTAATGTTCGAGCAAAAACGGCTGATTTTCGACAAAAGAGAGAACACCCCCCCATTACGTCATGCTTCAGAAATGTGGAAAATGGTCCGTTTTCAAATGTTTTATTTTTGAACGTCAGTTCACATTTGTAGGTGGATCATCAGTGTTAGAGCTAAAATTAGCATGTTTAAAGTGATTTTCATGCTTCCAGGGGCCCAAAACACAAGATTTATGGAATGGTTAAAAGTGCATGAAAATGGCCAATTTACTCACTCTGAGTTCTCAAAAAGGGTTTCTTCACCCCGGGAAGTGAAATAAATACCATTTGGAGGCATTTAATGTTCGAGCAAAAACGGCTGATTTTCGACAAAAGAGATAACACCCCCCCATTACGTCATGCTTCAGAAATGTGGAAAATGGTCCGTTTTCAAATGTTTTATTTTTGAACGTCAGTTCACATTTGTAGGTGGATCATCAGTGTTAGAGCTAAAATTAGCATGTTTAAAGTGATTTTCATGCTTCCAGGGGCTCGGGAAGTTAATTAAATACCATTTGGAGGCATTTAATGTTCGAGCAAAAACGGCTGATTTTCGACAAAAGAGATAAAACCCCCCCATTACGTCATGCTTCAGAAATGTGGAAAATGGTCCGTTTTCAAATGTTTTATTTTTGAACGTCAGTTCACATTTGTAGGTGGATCATCAGTGTTAGAGCTAAAATTAGCATGTTTAAAGTGATTTTCATGCTTCCAGGGGCTCGGGAAGTTAATTAAATACCATTTGGAGGCATTTAATGTTCGAGCAAAAACGGCTGATTTTCGACAAAAGAGATAACACCCCCCCATTACGTCATGCTTCAGAAATGTGGAAAATGGTCCATTTTCAAATGTTTTATTTTTGAACGTCAGTTCACATTTGTAGGTGGATCATCAGTGTTAGAGCTAAAATTAGCATGTTTAAAGTGATTTTCATGCTTCCAGGGGCTCGGGAAGTTAATTAAATACCATTTGGAGGCATTTAATGTTCGAGCAAAAACGGCTGATTTTCGACAAAAGAGATAACACCCCCCCATTACGTCATGCTTCAGAAATGTGGAAAATGGTCCATTTTCAAATGTTTTATTTTTGAACGTCAGTTCACATTTGTAGGTGGATCATCAGTGTTAGAGCTAAAATTAGCATGTTTAAAGTGATTTTCATGCTTCCAGGGGCCCAAAACACAAGATTTATGGAATGGTTAAAAGTGCATGAAAATGGCCAATTTACTCACTCTGAGTTCTCAAAAAGGGTTTCTTCACCCCGGGAAGTTAATTAAATACCATTTGGAGGCATTTAATGTTCGAGCAAAAACGGCTGATTTTCGACAAAAGAGATAACACCCCCCCATTACGTCATGCTTCAGAAATGTGGAAAATGGTCCGTTTTCAAATGTTTTATTTTTGAACGTCAGTTCACATTTGTAGGTGGATCATCAGTGTTAGAGCTAAAATTAGCATGTTTAAAGTGATTTTCATGCTTCCAGGGGCTCGGGAAGTTAATTAAATACCATTTGGAGGCATTTAATGTTCGAGCAAAAACGGCTGATTTTCGACAAAAGAGATAACACCCCCCCATTACGTCATGCTTCAGAAATGTGGAAAATGGTCCGTTTTCAAATGTTTTATTTTTGAACGTCAGTTCACATTTGTAGGTGGATCATCAGTGTTAGAGCTAAAATTAGCATGTTTAAAGTGATTTTCATGCTTCCAGGGGCTCGGGAAGTGAAATAAATACCATTTGGAGGCATTTAATGTTCGAGCAAAAACGGCTGATTTTCCACAAAAGAGATAACACTTCCCCATTACGTCATGCTTCAGAAATGTGGAAAATGGTCCGTTTTCAAATGTTTTATTTTTGAACGTCAGTTCACATTTGTAGGTGGATCATCAGTGTTAGAGCTAAAATTAGCATGTTTAAAGTGATTTTCATGCTTCCAGGGGCTCGGGAAGTTAATTAAATACCATTTGGAGGCATTTAATGTTCGAGCAAAAACGGCTGATTTTCGACAAAAGAGATAACACCCCCCCATTACGTCATGCTTCAGAAATGTGGAAAATGGTCCGTTTTCAAATGTTTTATTTTTGAACGTCAGTTCACATTTGTAGGTGGATCATCAGTGTTAGAGCTAAAATTAGCATGTTTAAAGTGATTTTCATGCTTCCAGGGGCCCAAAACACAAGATTAATGGAATGGTTAAAAGTGCATGAAAATGGCCAATTTACTCACTCTGAGTTCTCAAAAAGGGTTTCTTCACCCCGGGAAGTGAAATAAATACCATTTGGAGGCATTTAATGTTCGAGCAAAAACGGCTGATTTTCGACAAAAGAGATAACACCCCCCCATTACGTCATGCTTCAGAAATGTGGAAAATGGTCCGTTTTCAAATGTTTTATTTTTGAACGTCAGTTCACATTTGTAGGTGGATCATCAGTGTTAGAGCTAAAATTAGCATGTTTAAAGTGATTTTCATGCTTCCAGGGGCCCAAAACACAAGATTTATGGAATGGTTAAAAGTGCATGAAAATGGCCAATTTACTCACTCTGAGTTCTCAAAAAGGGTTTCTTCACGCTGGGAAGTTAATTAAATACCATTTGGAGGCATTTAATGTTCGAGCAAAAACGGCTGATTTTCGACAAAAGAGATAACACCCCCCCATTACGTCATGCTTCAGAAATGTGGAAAATGGTCCGTTTTCAAATGTTTTATTTTTGAACGTCAGTTCACATTTGTAGGTGGATCATCAGTGTTAGAGCTAAAATTAGCATGTTTAAAGTGATTTTCATGCTTCCAGGGGCTCGGGAAGTTAATTAAATACCATTTGGAGGCATTTAATGTTCGAGCAAAAACGGCCGATTTTCGACAAAAGAGATAACACCCCCCCATTACGTCATGCTTCAGAAATGTGGAAAATGGTCCGTTTTCAAATGTTTTATTTTTGAACGTCAGTTCACATTTGTAGGTGGATCATCAGTGTTAGAGCTAAAATTAGCATGTTTAAAGTGATTTTCATGCTTCCAGGGGCTCGGGAAGTGAAATAAATACCATTTGGAGGCATTTAATGTTCGCGCAAAAACGGCTGATTTTCGACAAAAGAGATAACACCCCCCCATTACGTCATGCTTCAGAAATGTGGAAAATGGTCCGTTTTCAAATGTTTTATTTTTGAACGTCAGTTCACATTTGTAGGTGGATCATCAGTGTTAGAGCTAAAATTAGCATGTTTAAAGTGATTTTCATGCTTCCAGGGGCTCGGGAAGTGAAATAAATACCATTTGGAGGCATTTAATGTTCGAGCAAAAACGGCTGATTTTCGACAAAAGAGATAACACCCCCCCATTACGTCATGCTTCAGAAATGTGGAAAATGGTCCGATTTCGAATGTTTTATTTTTGAACGTCAGTTCACATTTGTAGGTGGATCATCAGTGTTAGAGCTAAAATTAGCATGTTTAAAGTGATTTTCATGCTTCCAGGGGCTCGGGAAGTTAATTAAATACCATTTGGAGGCATTTAATGTTCGAGCAAAAACGGCTGATTTTCGACAAAAGAGATAACACCCCCCCATTACGTCATGCTTCAGAAATGTGGAAAATGGTCCATTTTCAAATGTTTTATTTTTTAACGTCAGTTCACATTTGTAGGTGGATCATCAGTGTTAGAGCTAAAATTAGCATGTTTAAAGTGATTTTCATGCTTCCAGGGGCTCGGGAAGTTAATTAAATACCATTTGGAGGCATTTAATGTTCGAGCAAAAACGGCTGATTTTCGACAAAAGAGATAACACCCCCCCATTACGTCATGCTTCAGAAATGTGGAAAATGGTCCGTTTTCAAATGTTTTATTTTTGAACGTCAGTTCACATTTGTAGGTGGATCATCAGTGTTAGAGCTAAAATTAGCATGTTTAAAGTGATTTTCATGCTTCCAGGGGCTCGGGAAGTTAATTAAATACCATTTGGAGGCATTTAATGTTCGAGCAAAAACGGCTGATTTTCGACAAAAGAGATAACACCCCCCCATTACGTCATGCTTCAGAAATGTGGAAAATGGTCCGTTTTCAAATGTTTTATTTTTGAACGTCAGTTCACATTTGTAGGTGGATCATCAGTGTTAGAGCTAAAATTAGCATGTTTAAAGTGATTTTCATGCTTCCAGGGGCCCAAAACACAAGATTTATGGAATGGTTAAAAGTGCATGAAAATGGCCAATTTACTCACTCTGAGTTCTCAAAAAGGGTTTCTTCACCCCGGGAAGTTAATTAAATACCATTTGGAGGCATTTAATGTTCGAGCAAAAACGGCTGATTTTCGACAAAAGAGATAACACCCCCCCATTACGTCATGCTTCAGAAATGTGGAAAATGGTCCGTTTTCAAATGTTTTATTTTTGAACGTCAGTTCACATTTGTAGGTGGATCATCAGTGTTAGAGCTAAAATTAGCATGTTTAAAGTGATTTTCATGCTTCCAGGGGCTCGGGAAGTGAAATAAATACCATTTGGAGGCATTTAATGTTCGCGCAAAAACGGCTGATTTTCGACAAAAGAGATAACACCCCCCCATTACGTCATGCTTCAGAAATGTGGAAAATGGTCTGTTTTCAAATGTTTTATTTTTGAAGGTCAGTTCACATTTGTAGGTGGATCATCAGTGTTAGAGCTAAAATTAGCATGTTTAAAGTGATTTTCATGCTTCCAGGGGCTCGGGAAGTGAAATAAATACCATTTGGAGGCATTTAATGTTCGAGCAAAAACGGCTGATTTTCGACAAAAGAGATAACACCCCCCCATTACGTCATGCTTCAGAAATGTGGAAAATGGTCCGTTTTCAAATGTTTTATTTTTGAACGTCAGTTCACATTTGTAGGTGGATCATCAGTGTTAGAGCTAAAATTAGCATGTTTAAAGTGATTTTCATGCTTCCAGGGGCCCAAAACACAAGATTTATGGAATGGTTAAAAGTGCATGAAAATGGCCAATTTACTCACTCTGAGTTCTCAAAAAGGGTTTCTTCACCCCGGGAAGTTAATTAAATACCATTTGGAGGCATTTAATGTTCGAGCAAAAACGGCTGATTTTCGACAAAAGAGATAACACCCCCCCATTACGTCATGCTTCAGAAATGTGGAAAATGGTCCCTTTTCAAATGTTTTATTTTTGAACGTCAGTTCACATTTGTAGGTGGATCATCAGTGTTAGAGCTAAAATTAGCATGTTTAAAGTGATTTTCATGCTTCCAGGGGCTCGGGAAGTTAATTAAATACCATTTGGAGGCATTTAATGTTCGAGCAAAAACGGCTGATTTTCGACAAAAGAGATAACACCCCCCCATTACGTCATGCTTCAGAAATGTGGAAAATGGTCCATTTTCAAATGTTTTATTTTTGAACGTCAGTTCACATTTGTAGGTGGATCATCAGTGTTAGAGCTAAAATTAGCATGTTTAAAGTTATTTTCATGCTTCCAGGGGCCCAAAACACAAGATTTATGGAATAGTTAAAAGTGCATGAAAATGGCCAATTTACTCACTCTGAGTTCTCAAAAAGGGTTTCTTCACCCCGGGAAGTTAATTAAATACCATTTGGAGGCATTTAATGTTCGAGCAAAAACGGCTGATTTTCGACAAAAGAGATAACACCCCCCCATTACGTCATGCTTCAGAAATGTGGAAAATGGTCCGTTTTCAAATGTTTTATTTTTGAACGTCAGTTCACATTTGTAGGTGGATCATCAGTGTTAGAGTTAAAATTAGCATGTTTAAAGTGATTTTCATGCTTCCAGGGGCTCGGGAAGTTAATTAAATACCATTTGGAGGCATTTAATGTTCGAGCAAAAACGGCTGATTTTCGACAAAAGAGATAACACCCCCCCATTACGTCATGCTTCAGAAATGTGGAAAATGGTCCGTTTTCAAATGTTTTATTTTTGAACGTCAGTTCACATTTGTAGGTGGATCATCAGTGTTAGAGCTAAAATTAGCATGTTTAAAGTGATTTTCATGCTTCCAGGGGCTCGGGAAGTGAAATAAATACCATTTGGAGGCATTTAATGTTCGAGCAAAAACGGCTGATTTTCGACAAAAGAGATAACACCCCCCCATTACGTCATGCTTCAGAAATGTGGAAAATGGTCCGTTTTCAAATGTTTTATTTTTGAACGTCAGTTCACATTTGTAGGTGGATCATCAGTGTTAGAGCTAAAATTAGCATGTTTAAAGTGATTTTCATGCTTCCAGGGGCCCAAAACACAAGATTTATGGAATGGTTAAAAGTGCATGAAAATGGCCAATTTACTCACTCTGAGTTCTCAAAAAGGGTTTCTTCACCCCAGGAAGTGAAATAAATACCATTTGGAGGCATTTAATGTTCGAGCAAAAACGGCTGATTTTCGACAAAAGAGATAACACCCCCCCATTACGTCATGCTTCAGAAATGTGGAAAATGGTCCGTTTTCAAATGTTTTATTTTTGAACGTCAGTTCACATTTGTAGGTGGATCATCAGTGTTAGAGCTAAAATTAGCATGTTTAAAGTGATTTTCATGCTTCCAGGGGCTCGGGAAGTTAATTAAATAGCATTTGGAGGCATTTAATGTTCGAGCAAAAACGGCTGATTTTCGACAAAAGAGATAACACCCCCCCATTACGTCATGCTTCAGAAATGTGGAAAATGGTCCGTTTTCAAATGTTTTATTTTTGAACGTCAGTTCACATTTGTAGGTGGATCATCAGTGTTGAGCTAAAATTAGCATGTTTAAAGTGATTTTCATGCTTCCAGGGGCTCGGGAAGTGAAATAAATACCATTTGGAGGCATTTAATGTTCGAGCAAAAACGGCTGATTTTCGACAAAAGAGATAACACCCCCCCATTACGTCATGCTTCAGAAATGTGGAAAATGGTCCGTTTTCAAATGTTTTATTTTTGAACGTCAGTTCACATTTGTAGGTGGATCATCAGTGTTAGAGCTAAAATTAGCATGTTTAAAGTGATTTTCATGCTTCCAGGGGCCCAAAACACAAGATTTATGGAATGGTTAAAAGTGCATGAAAATGGCCAATTTACTCACTCTGAGTTCTCAAAAAGGGTTTCTTCACCCCGGGAAGTGAAATAAATACCATTTGGAGGCATTTAATGTTCGAGCAAAAACGGCTGATTTTCGACAAAAGAGATAACACCCCCCCATTACGTCATGCTTCAGAAATGTGGAAAATGTTCCGTTTTCAAATGTTTTATTTTTGAACGTCAGTTCACATTTGTAGGTGGATCATCAGTGTTAGAGCTAAAATTAGCATGTTTAAAGTGATTTTCATGCTTCCAGGGGCCCAAAACACAAGATTTATGGAATGGTTAAAAGTGCATGAAAATGGCCAATTTACTCACTCTGAGTTCTCAAAAAGGGTTTCTTCACCCCGGGAAGTTAATTAAATACCATTTGGAGGCATTTAATGTTCGAGCAAAAACGGCTGATTTTCGACAAAAGAGATAACACCCCCCCATTACGTCATGCTTCAGAAATGTGGAAAATGGTCCATTTTCAAATGTTTTATTTTTTAACGTCAGTTCACATTTGTAGGTGGATCATCAGTGTTAGAGCTAAAATTAGCATGTTTAAAGTGATTTTCATGCTTCCAGGGGCTCGGGAAGTTAATTAAATACCATTTGGAGGCATTTAATGTTCGAGCAAAAACGGCTGATTTTCGACAAAAGAGATAACACCCCCCCATTACGTCATGCTTCAGAAATGTGGAAAATGGTCCGTTTTCAAATGTTTTATTTTTGAACGTCAGTTCACATTTGTAGGTGGATCATCAGTGTTAGAGCTAAAATTAGCATGTTTAAAGTGATTTTCATGCTTCCAGGGGCTCGGGAAGTTAATTAAATACCATTTGGAGGCATTTAATGTTCGAGCAAAAACGGCTGATTTTCGACAAAAGAGATAACACCCCCCCATTACGTCATGCTTCAGAAATGTGGAAAATGGTCCGTTTTCAAATGTTTTATTTTTGAACGTCAGTTCACATTTGTAGGTGGATCATCAGTGTTAGAGCTAAAATTAGCATGTTTAAAGTGATTTTCATGCTTCCAGGGGCTCGGGAAGTGAAATAAATACCATTTGGAGGCATTTAATGTTCGCGCAAAAACGGCTGATTTTCGACAAAAGAGATAACACCCCCCCATTACGTCATGCTTCAGAAATGTGGAAAATGGTCTGTTTTCAAATGTTTTATTTTTGAAGGTCAGTTCACATTTGTAGGTGGATCATCAGTGTTAGAGCTAAAATTAGCATGTTTAAAGTGATTTTCATGCTTCCAGGGGCTCGGGAAGTGAAATAAATACCATTTGGAGGCATTTAATGTTCGAGCAAAAACGGCTGATTTTCGACAAAAGAGATAACACCCCCCCATTACGTCATGCTTCAGAAATGTGGAAAATGGTCCGTTTTCAAATGTTTTATTTTTGAACGTCAGTTCACATTTGTAGGTGGATCATCAGTGTTAGAGCTAAAATTAGCATGTTTAAAGTGATTTTCATGCTTCCAGGGGCCCAAAACACAAGATTTATGGAATGGTTAAAAGTGCATGAAAATGGCCAATTTACTCACTCTGAGTTCTCAAAAAGGGTTTCTTCACCCCGGGAAGTTAATTAAATACCATTTGGAGGCATTTAATGTTCGAGCAAAAACGGCTGATTTTCGACAAAAGAGATAACACCCCCCCATTACGTCATGCTTCAGAAATGTGGAAAATGGTCCCTTTTCAAATGTTTTATTTTTGAACGTCAGTTCACATTTGTAGGTGGATCATCAGTGTTAGAGCTAAAATTAGCATGTTTAAAGTGATTTTCATGCTTCCAGGGGCTCGGGAAGTTAATTAAATACCATTTGGAGGCATTTAATGTTCGAGCAAAAACGGCTGATTTTCGACAAAAGAGATGGAAAGGGGCGACCACTCGGTCCCCCCGAACGTATGGCGGAGTGCCTCGATCCCCCCGGGAAGCCATTTTTGGGCGGGAGGCGCGTCTCGGCTGGTATGCCCGAAGCGGCGTAGCCGGGGCGCGCCTTTTCCCGCCCTAGAGTGGGCTGGCCTAGACACCGACGCAGCCAGCCACGCCCTCGGGGCGGGCAGGGGCGGGTTTTCGCCCGCCCTGAAGACGGATAAAAAGAGACGCAAGACCAGAAGACGTCCTCTTGTTCTTGTGCTCCGAAGCTGCACCTCCTCGCTACACGTGAGCTCGGGACGGAACGAAGAGCCAATTTTGAGCATTTTGATCTTTTTCTTTGTCTTCTAGATACTTCGTCGGAGAAATGCCAAAGAAAGTCGCAAAGAGAATGACGACCGACCAGATGGTTCGGGCCCTTTGCAAAGAGATGTCCGACATCAAGAAACGGTTGGCGAAACGGGACGAGGAGGAGGGTTCGGGCCCTGCGCCGGCTGGAGGGAGACCTAAGAGGCCGAAAAGGGTTCCAGCCGGTGGAGACGTCCCGGTCCCCTCTGTACCGCTCGAGGCGCCGACCCCAGTACCAATGGAGGGGAATCCAATCCCCGTTGTCGTCACCCCGACATCCAAAGAAGACATGCCCCCCGAGCTGGCAGCACAGCTAGCAGCTTGGTTGGGGGATAGTAGTGATGGCGCCACGGCTGCCGAGGCACAGGCGCTGATAAAAGGGCTTCGTGAGAAGAGAGATGCAGCTAAAGTGACTGCGCCGTTGGCGGGAATAGACAAGCCGCAAGCGGCCGAAGCTGCGTCCGGTGCAGGTAAGCGGCCATTGCCGATTGCAAGGGACGAGTCAGCACCCTCTCGTAGAGAGAGATTGGGACAACATGTGCCTTTAGCTATAAAAGAAAAGATCTGGGCTGGGGAGTACGTGAATATTTTCTCCTTGCTTGTTGATCATTATGAGGTGGAGCATGTTAAAAGTCAGAAGGACCTAATGCATCCGAGTGTTTGGCGCGCAAAAATGGCCGCCTTTAAGGTGAATGAGAATATTGGCAACTGGGGCAATGCGTGGGGTATTTTTACATCGATTTTGGGGGAACGTAGGCCCGAGTTGCTTTCTGAATTTCCCATTTATCAGTCACGAATTATGGGTTACTCGACAGCGTATCAAGGTAACCATTGGTTTTGTTATGACAATCTGTTCAGGAAAGAAAAGGAACATAACAAGGGTTTGACTTGGGATTGTTACGATTCTGTAACATGGGATAAAATGAAAGAATCGGAATGTTAAAGATGCCATTGGTTGGGAGCAATGTTGTAGATTACTCCCGCCAAAATGTGGGGACGCCCTTTCGACCAAGTACGAGCACCGACGATCAGTCGAGGCCCGCAGGCAATACAGGGAGGAAGGGTTTCTGCTTTAATTTCAACAAAGGGAAATGTACCAGACCTACGGGATCGTGTAAATTCAAACATGAGTGTAGTACGTGTGGGTCGTCCCATCCTGAGTCATCGTGCAGAGCCAGAACGGGTGAGAATGGGGGTAAGGGAGGCGCCAAACAGGTCTAAACTAGTCCGAGGGGCGCCTTTACCAACCCCGATTGATACCTTGGCAATGATTCCCTGGCTCAGTGAATACCCGGATCGTACTTCTGCTGGGGTGCTGCGGAACGGTTTTTCACATGGTTTCCGCATCCCGGTAGGGGACTTTCAGGGTGTAGGGATTTGCAAAAATCAACTTTCTGTTTTACAATATACATCTGTGGTGCAAGAAAAAATTCAGAAAGAGGTTAGCCGGGGACGGGTCGCTGGCCCATTTAGTGTACCCCCGGTACCGGATTTTGTCTGTTCTCCGTTAGGGGTGGTCCCCAAGAAGGACCCAGGTGAGTTTCGTTTGATCCATAATTTGTCTGCTCCACACGGCCTTTCGGTGAACGACGCAATTGATCCAGAAGTTTGTTCGGTGCGATACGCATCGTTTGATGAGGCAGTAGCCATCTTGAATCGCCTGGGGCCCGGGACGTTGATGGCGAAATCAGATATCGAGTCAGCGTTCCGGTTGCTCCCGGTACACCCAGACGATCAGCGTCTTTTGGGATTCGGGTTCCAGGGGTCATTTTACATGGATAGGTGTATGCCAATGGGATGCTCTATATCATGTGCTTACTTTGAGCAATTCAGTACTTTCCTGCAATGGGTGTTCATGAAGAAAACGGGTTTCCGGAATGTAATGCACTACCTTGATGATTTTTTGTTCCTTGGTCCCGCCGGAAATCCCGAATGTGCTCAGGCCTTAGCCGAATTCTGTGTGTTGATGGGTCATTTTGGCGTGCCATTGGCACCAGGTAAAACTATGGGTCCCACGACTTGCCTCGAGTTTTTGGGGATCGAGTTGGACTCAGAGGAGGGGTGTTTCCGTTTGCCAGCCAGCAAAGTGTTAAAATTCAGGGCAGCCCTCCAAGTATGTTTGAATGCATCTAAGGTTACACTGCATCAGTTGCAACAATTAGTGGGGAAGTTGAACTTTGCCTTAAGGGTGATCCCAATGGCTCGCCCTTTTTCCCGCTCAATTGCCCAAGCGATGGTTGGCCTAAAAGAGGGTCATCATCGCACGAGGTTATCGGCTGAGGTCCGCCAGGACATGCGGATTTGGTTAGCATTTTTGGCGGACTTCAATGGCCGAGTCGTCTGGAACAAGCCAGCCGTGTCCTCAGAAGAGCTCGGGCTATGGACAGATTCAGCAGGAAGCATAGGCTTTGGCGCCATCTTCGGCACAAAGTGGTCTGCTCAAAGGTGGCCCCTATGGTGGCACGAGAAGGGGCTAACGAGTAATATTGCTTTCCTCGAACTATTTCCCATTCTAGTGGCCCTGAGAACTTGGCCAGAAGGGTTCAGAGATCATTCTGTCGTGTTCTGGTCCGACAATATGACCGTGGTAGAATGCATCAATAGTCAGGCAGCCCATTGTAAATTGATTTTGAGGCTGCTCAAAGAAATCGTCCTACTGTGTATGCAACTGAACGTGGTATTCAGAGCAAAACATGTCCCAGGGGTGATGAATCAGGCTGCTGATGCACTGTCTCGTTTTCACATGCAGGCTTTCTCGGGTTTCCTTCCTTCAGCGGACCCGGAGCCGGCACCCTTCCCCGAAGCTCTCTGGTCTCTCGGTGCCCCGAACTTCGTCACCTCGTGGGAGAGAGTCTAGCACCCAGGACAAGGAAGGCATATGAAGGGGCGTTCCGGGCCTATTTAGCCTTTTTGGGGGCAGAGAGAGGGGGACTTTGGGGTCAGGAAGAGTGGGTTGTACTTTTTCTGATGTCCTTACGTAGGGCTGGGAAATCGGTGGCTACGGCACAAAGGCATCGTGCCGCCATTTCCTTTGTTGCCAGGGCCCATGGCATCCTGGACCCAACAGCGTCTTTTACAGTACAGAAAGCGCTGCGTGGGTGGCAACGCCTAGAGGGTCGCAGAGTAGACGTAAGACGACCGATAGGTTTAGGCAGGTTGTCCCAGTTACTGGCCACACTCCCTAACACATGCTCGTCCCCCTTCGAGACCTGTTTGTTCCGGACTGCATTTACGCTGGCATTTCACGGGGCTATGAGAGTTAGTGAGCTAGTTGCAAGGAACAAACAGGATGTGACGGGGGGCTTGTGCAGGGAACATGTTCAGATCAGGGGTGATGCGGTGATTGTCTCCTTTCTCAGGTCCAAGACTGACCAAGATGGGAGAGGGGACTGCACGATCATTCGCAGGAACCCCGAGTCATCCATGTGTCCGGTACAGTGCTTAGAAGATTACCTAGCACGAAGGGTGGCATCATGGGGGGGGACATTGTTGAGGCATGCAGACGCCACCCCGCTGACGAGGTTTCAGTTTCAGCGGGTGCTTGCAATGGCCATTGCCGCAGCGGGCTTGGACCCGGGCGAATTTGGGACCCATTCCTTTCGAATAGGGGCTGCCACTGAAGCTACAGCCAGGGGTCTTAATGTAGAACAAGTGAAACGTGTGGGGCGCTGGTCCTCCAATTGTTATAAGAGGTATGTGCGATTGCACATGTTGTGAAGCAGTAATCATGTACTCACGCTTCTTGTCTTTTGTTTGTTTTCAGTTGCGCAAGCCTACGCGGCAGGGCGGACTGTGCAGTCGACCCAACACCAGGCCAGCGGTCGCAAGTCACCGGCTGTGAGGAAGGAGGTGTGGGTCGTGGGCCACTCATACGTGAGACGGGCCGCAGACGTATTCAAAGCAGGTGACATGATTGACGTACCTGGGGAATACGGGTACAGAGTGTCCTTCTACGGAAGGGGCGGTCTCTGTATTGACCAGTTTCAGGAATTTTTTGAGGGTTTGTTAGAGCGGATGAGGTCACCGCCGTCCATAGTCATAGTACATTTGGGGGGCAATGATTTGGTCACCACCGGTAGACGACTTCTCCTGGAGGCTATGCTTTCCACGGTAAGTTGGTTAGCGAGGAGAGTTCCGGGGTGCGTAATTGCGTGGTCTCATATGATCCCACGAAAAGTGTGGCGGGGGGCTATCTCGATCCCTGCTTTGAATCATTCTGTTAGAAAATTGAATAATAAAGTGAGTAGGTTGTTCCGTTCCAAGACATTGCATTCGATCTCGCATAGTTGTATTAATGATGATAGTATGTATCTGGGGGATGGTGTGCATTTGTCGAGGGTGGGGAATGAGTTACTCATAGGTGACTTCCTAGCTTGGTTAAAATCGTTAAAACATGACCTTTAGGTAGGAGTTTTGTGGGGGGTCCGGATAGCCGGTCAACTATCCGGACCTGTGGCGGTAAGGTCATGATCGGTGAGCACTAATTGGTAGATCCCTATGAGTGGGCGTCACCCAACACGGATGGGAGCGCTCGGGAGAGGTGGCCATTGGCCCCTCAATGGGGAGGCGGTCCCGTCTAAGGGCGGGTCGCCGGAAGTAAAGGAAAGGCGGTCAAGGCCCCTTCCTTTGTAGGAGGGGTTACAGCCCCCTCCTGGGGAATTTCCCGGGGCCAGGGTCATCTGCGACGGCAGATGCGGTAAGTTGTGTGGGGTGGGGAGAGGTCAACGATACCTTCTAGATACCACACACAAGTGTTCGAACGACCTTTAAATGGCGTCGAGTCTTAAGTGCCCCCGTCAAGTCAAGGGAAATTGTTAGTAGTTGCACTTGAGGTAAGCCTCTGTGCTGTCGCCCCTCCCAAGTGGGAGGGGTAAGTCTGGTTAGGGATCTTGACACCGGTTATGACCTTGCCGTTGGCCCTTAAACGTTAGGATGTACAATTTCAGTGTTCTTAGAGAATGTTTTGTAGGATGCTAGTTCGGCTAGGAGAACCTCTGTATTAGAGATTATGTTAAGGTTAGCCAAACATCGTAATGTGATAATGAAATTGTACATAACATGAAAACGTTTAATGTTTTAATTTTTTGTTTTAATAAATACGGCCGGGATGGTCACTCCATCCCACTTCCCAAAAACTTTAAGAACTGTTTCCGGTTTCCCTCCTTTTGGGGATTGTGTTGAGAGGGGGTGGCGGGTATCTCAGCCATATAACACCCCCCCATTACGTCATGCTTCAGAAATGTGGAAAATGGTCCATTTTCAAATGTTTTATTTTTGAACGTCAGTTCACATTTGTAGGTGGATCATCAGTGTTAGAGCTAAAATTAGCATGTTTAAAGTGATTTTCATGCTTCCAGGGGCCCAAAACACAAGATTTATGGAATAGTTAAAAGTGCATGAAAATGGCCAATTTACTCACTCTGAGTTCTCAAAAAGGGTTTCTTCACCCCGGGAAGTTAATTAAATACCATTTGGAGGCATTTAATGTTCGAGCAAAAACGGCTGATTTTCGACAAAAGAGATAACACCCCCCCATTACGTCATGCTTCAGAAATGTGGAAAATGGTCCGTTTTCAAATGTTTTATTTTTGAACGTCAGTTCACATTTGTAGGTGGATCATCAGTGTTAGAGTTAAAATTAGCATGTTTAAAGTGATTTTCATGCTTCCAGGGGCTCAGGAAGTTAATTAAATACCATTTGGAGGCATTTAATGTTCGAGCAAAAACGGCTGATTTTCGACAAAAGAGATAACACCCCCCCATTACGTCATGCTTCAGAAATGTGGAAAATGGTCCATTTTCAAATGTTTTATTTTTGAACGTCAGTTCACATTTGTAGGTGGATCATCTGTGTTAGAGCTAAAATTAGCATGTTTAAAGTGATTTTCATGCTTCCAGGGGCTCGGGAAGTGAAATAAATACCATTTGGAGGCATTTAATGTTCGAGCAAAAACGGCTGATTTTCGACAAAAGAGATAACACCCCCCCATTACGTCATGCTTCAGAAATGTGGAAAATGGTCCGTTTTCAAATGTTTTATTTTTGAACGTCAGTTCACATTTGTAGGTGGATCATCAGTGTTAGAGCTAAAATTAGCATGTTTAAAGTGATTTTCATGCTTCCAGGGGCCCAAAACACAAGATTTATGGAATGGTTAAAAGTGCATGAAAATGGCCAATTTACTCACTCTGAGTTCTCAAAAAGGGTTTCTTCACCCCAGGAAGTGAAATAAATACCATTTGGAGGCATTTAATGTTCGAGCAAAAACGGCTGATTTTCGACAAAAGAGATAACACCCCCCCATTACGTCATGCTTCAGAAATGTGGAAAATGGTCCGTTTTCAAATGTTTTATTTTTGAACGTCAGTTCACATTTGTAGGTGGATCATCAGTGTTAGAGCTAAAATGAGCATGTTTAAAGTGATTTTCATGCTTCCAGGGGCTCGGGAAGTTAATTAAATAGCATTTGGAGGCATTTAATGTTCGAGCAAAAACGGCTGATTTTCGACAAAAGAGATAACACCCCCCCATTACGTCATGCTTCAGAAATGTGGAAAATGGTCCGTTTTCAAATGTTTTATTTTTGAACGTCAGTTCACATTTGTAGGTGGATCATCAGTGTTGAGCTAAAATTAGCATGTTTAAAGTGATTTTCATGCTTCCAGGGGCTCGGGAAGTGAAATAAATACCATTTGGAGGCATTTAATGTTCGAGCAAAAACGGCTGATTTTCGACAAAAGAGATAACACCCCCCCATTACGTCATGCTTCAGAAATGTGGAAAATGGTCCGTTTTCAAATGTTTTATTTTTGAACGTCAGTTCACATTTGTAGGTGGATCATCAGTGTTAGAGCTAAAATTAGCATGTTTAAAGTGATTTTCATGCTTCCAGGGGCCCAAAACACAAGATTTATGGAATGGTTAAAAGTGCATGAAAATGGCCAATTTACTCACTCTGAGTTCTCAAAAAGGGTTTCTTCACCCCGGGAAGTGAAATAAATACCATTTGGAGGCATTTAATGTTCGAGCAAAAACGGCTGATTTTCGACAAAAGAGATAACACCCCCCCATTACGTCATGCTTCAGAAATGTGGAAAATGTTCCGTTTTCAAATGTTTTATTTTTGAACGTCAGTTCACATTTGTAGGTGGATCATCAGTGTTAGAGCTAAAATTAGCATGTTTAAAGTGATTTTCATGCTTCCAGGGGCCCAAAACACAAGATTTATGGAATGCTTAAAAGTGCATGAAAATGGCCAATTTACTCACTCTGAGTTCTCAAAAAGGGTTTCTTCACCCCGGGAAGTTAATTAAATACCATTTGGAGGCATTTAATGTTCGAGCAAAAACGGCTGATTTTCGACAAAAGAGATAACACCCCCCCATTACGTCATGCTTCAGAAATGTGGAAAATGGTCCGTTTTCAAATGTTTTATTTTTGAACGTCAGTTCACATTTGTAGGTGGATCATCAGTGTTAGAGCTAAAATTAGCATGTTTAAAGTGATTTTCATGCTTCCAGGGGCTCGGGAAGTGAAATAAATACCATTTGGAGGCATTTAATGTTCGAGCAAAAACGGCTGATTTTCGACAAAAGAGATAACACCCCCCCATTACGTCATGCTTCAGAAATGTGGAAAATGGTCCGTTTTCAAATGTTTTATTTTTGAACGTCAGTTCACATTTGTAGGTGGATCATCAGTGTTAGAGCTAAAATTAGCATGTTTAAAGTGATTTTCATGCTTCCAGGGGCTCGGGAAGTTAATTAAATACCATTTGGAGGCATTTAATGTTCGAGCAAAAACGGCTGATTTTCGACAAAAGAGATAACACCCCCCCATTACGTCATGCTTCAGAAATGTGGAAAATGGTCCGTTTTCAAATGTTTTATTTTTGAACGTCAGTTCACATTTGTAGGTGGATCATCAGTGTTAGAGCTAAAATTAGCATGTTTAAAGTGATTTTCATGCTTCCAGGGGCCCAAAACACAAGATTAATGGAATGGTTAAAAGTGCATGAAAATGGCCAATTTACTCACTCTGAGTTCTCAAAAAGGGTTTCTTCACACAGGGAAGTGAAATATATACCATTTGGAGGCATTTAATGTTCGAGCAAAAACGGCTGATTTTCGACAAAAGAGATAACACCCCCCCATTACGTCATGCTTCAGAAATGTGGAAAATGGTCCGTTTTCAAATGTTTTATTTTTGAACGTCAGTTCACATTTGTAGGTGGATCATCAGTGTTAGAGCTAAAATTAGCATGTTTAAAGTGATTTTCATGCTTCCAGGGGCCCAAAACACAAGATTTATGGAATGGTTAAAAGTGCATGAAAATGGCCAATTTACTCACTCTGAGTTCTCAAAAAGGGTTTCTTCACCCCGGGAAGTTAATTAAATACCATTTGGAGGCATTTAATGTTCGAGCAAAAACGGCTGATTTTCGACAAAAGAGATAACACCCCCCCATTACGTCATGCTTCAGAAATGTGGAAAATGGTCCGTTTTCAAATGTTTTATTTTTGAACGTCAGTTCACATTTGTAGGTGGATCATCAGTGTTAGAGCTAAAATTAGCATGTTTAAAGTGATTTTCATGCTTCCAGGGGCTCGGGAAGTGAAATAAATACCATTTGGAGGCATTTAATGTTCGAGCAAAAACGGCTGATTTTCGACAAAAGAGATAACACCCCCCCATTACGTCATGCTTCAGAAATGTGGAAAATGGTCCGTTTTCAAATGTTTTTTTTTGAACGTCAGTTCACATTTGTAGGTGGATCATCAGTGTTAGAGCTAAAATTAGCATGTTTAAAGTGATTTTCATGCTTCCAGGGGCCCAAAACACAAGATTTATGCAATGGTTAAAAGTGCATGAAAATGGCCAATTTACTCACTCTGAGTTCTCAAAAAGGGTTTCTTCACCCCGGGAAGTTAATTAAATACCATTTGGAGGCATTTAATGTTCGAGCAAAAACGGCTGATTTTCGACAAAAGAGATAACACCCCCCCATTACGTCATGCTTCAGAAATGTGGAAAATGGTCCGTTTTCAAATGTTTTATTTTTGAACGTCAGTTCACATTTGTAGGTGGATCATCAGTGTTAGAGCTAAAATTAGCATGTTTAAAGTGATTTTCATGCTTCCAGGGGCTCGGGAAGTTAATTAAATACCATTTGGAGGCATTTAATGTTCGAGCAAAAACGGCTGATTTTCGACAAAAGAGATAACACCCCCCCATTACGTCATGCTTCAGAAATGTGGAAAATGGTCTGTTTTCAAATGTTTTATTTTTGAACGTCAGTTCACATTTGTAGGTGGATCATCAGTGTTAGAGCCAAAATTAGCATGTTTAAAGTGATTTTCATGCTTCCAGGGGCCCAAAACACAAGATTTATGGAATGGTTAAAAGTGCATGAAAATGGCCAATTTACTCACTCTGAGTTCTCAAAAAGGGTTTCTTCACCCCGGGAAGTTAATTAAATACCATTTGGAGGCATTTAATGTTCGAGCAAAAACGGCTGATTTTCGACAAAAGAGATAACACCCCCCCATTACGTCATGCTTCAGAAATGTGGAAAATGGTCCGTTGTCAAATGTTTTATTTTTGAACGTCAGTTCACATTTGTAGGTGGATCATCAGTGTTAGAGCTAAAATTAGCATGTTTAAAGTGATTTTCATGCTTCCAGGGGCTCGGGAAGTTAATTAAATACCATTTGGAGGCATTTAATGTTCGAGCAAAAACGGCTGATTTTCGACAAAAGAGATAACACCCCCCCATTACGTCATGCTTCAGAAATGTGGAAAATGGTCCGTTTTCAAATGTTTTATTTTTGAACGTCAGTTCACATTTGTAGGTGGATCATCAGTGTTAGAGCTAAAATTAGCATGTTTAAAGTGATTTTCATGCTTCCAGGGGCCCAAAACACAAGATTTATGGAATGGTTAAAAGTGCATGAAAATGGCCAATTTACTCACTCTGAGTTCTCAAAAAGGGTTTCTTCATCCCGGGAAGTTAATTAAATACCATTTGGAGGCATTTAATGTTCGAGCAAAAACGGCTGATTTTCGACAAAAGAGATAACACCCCCCCATTACGTCATGCTTCAGAAATGTGGAAAATGGTCCGTTTTCAAATGTTTTATTTTTGAACGTCAGTTCACATTTGTAGGTGGATCATCAGTGTTAGAGCTAAAATTAGCATGTTTAAAGTGATTTTCATGCTTCCAGGGGCTCGGGAAGTTAATTAAATACCATTTGGAGGCATTTAATGTTCGAGCAAAAACGGCTGATTTTCGACAAAAGAGATAACACCCCCCCATTACGTCATGCTTCAGAAATGTGGAAAATGGTCCGTTTTCAAATGTTTTATTTTTGAATGTCAGTTCACATTTGTAGGTGGATCATCAGTGTTAGAGCTAAAATTAGCATGTTTAAAGTGATTTTCATGCTTCCAGGGGCCCAAAACACAAGATTAATGGAATGGTTAAAAGTGCATGAAAATGGCCAATTTACTCACTCTGAGTTCTCAAAAAGGGTTTCTTCACCCCGGGAAGTGAAATAAATACCATTTGGAGGCATTTAATGTTCGAGCAAAAACGGCTGATTTTCGACAAAAGAGATAACACCCCCCCATTACGTCATGCTTCAGAAATGTGGAAAATGGTCCGTTTTCAAATGTTTTATTTTTGAACGTCAGTTCACATTTGTAGGTGGATCATCAGTGTTAGAGCTAAAATTAGCATGTTTAAAGTGATTTTCATGCTTCCAGGGGCTCGGGAAGTTAATTAAATACCATTTGGAGGCATTTAATGTTCGAGCAAAAACGGCTGATTTTCGACAAAAGAGATAACACCCCCCCATTACGTCATGCTTCAGAAATGTGGAAAATGGTCCGTTTTCAAATGTTTTATTTTTGAACGTCAGTTCACATTTGTAGGTGGATCATCAGTGTTAGAGCTAAAATTAGCATGTTTAAAGTGATTTTCATGCTTCCAGGGGCTCGGGAAGTTAATTAAATACCATTTGGAGGCATTTAATGTTCGAGCAAAAACGGCTGATTTTCGACAAAAGAGATAACACCCCCCCATTACGTCATGCTTCAGAAATGTGGAAAATGGTCCGTTTTCAAATGTTTTATTTTTGAACGTCAGTTCACATTTGTAGGTGGATCATCAGTGTTAGAGCTAAAATTAGCATGTTTAAAGTGATTTTCATGCTTCCAGGGGCTCGGGAAGTGAAATAAATACCATTTGGAGGCATTTAATGTTTGAGCAAAAACGGCTGATTTTCTACAAAAGAGATAACACCCCCCCATTACGTCATGCTTCAGAAATGTGGAAAATGGTCCGTTTTCAAATGTTTTATTTTGAACGTCAGTTCACATTTGTAGGTGGATCATCAGTGTTAGAGCTAAAATTAGCATGTTTAAAGTGATTTTCATGCTTCCAGGGGCTCGGGAAGTTAATTAAATACCATTTGGAGGCATTTAATGTTCGAGCAAAAACGGCTGATTTTCGACAAAAGAGATAACACCCCCCCATTACGTCATGCTTCAGAAATGTGGAAAATGGTCCGTTTTCAAATGTTTTATTTTTGAACGTCAGTTCACATTTGTAGGTGGATCATCAGTGTTGAGCTAAAATTAGCATGTTTAAAGTGATTTTCATGCTTCCAGGGGCCCAAAACACAAGATTTATGGAATGGTTAAAAGTGCATGAAAATGCCAATTTACTCACTCTGAGTTCTCAAAAAGGGTTTCTTCACCCCGGGAAGTTAATTAAATACCATTTGGAGGCATTTAATGTTCGAGCAAAAACGGCTGATTTTCGACAAAAGAGATAACACCCCCCCATTACGTCATGCTTCAGAAATGTGGAAAATGGTCCGTTTTCAAATGTTTTATTTTTGAACGTCAGTTCACATTTGTAGGTGGATCATCAGTGTTAGAGCTAAAATTAGCATGTTTAAAGTGATTTTCATGCTTCCAGGGGCTCGGGAAGTTAATTAAATACCATTTGGAGGCATTTAATGTTCGAGCAAAAACGGCTGATTTTCGACAAAAGAGATAACACCCCCCCATTACGTCATTCTTCAGAAATGTGGAAAATGGTCCGTTTTCAAATGTTTTATTTTTGAACGTCAGTTCACATTTGTAGGTGGATCATCAGTGTTAGAGCTAAAATTAGCATGTTTAAAGTGATTTTCATGCTTCCAGGGGCCCAAAACACAAGATTTATGGAATGGTTAAAAGTGCATGAAAATGGCCAATTTACTCACTCTGAGTTCTCAAAAAGGGTTTCTTCACCCCGGGAAGTTAATTAAATACCATTTGGAGGCATTTAATGTTCGAGCAAAAACGGCTGATTTTCGACAAAAGAGATAACACCCCCCCATTACGTCATGCTTCAGAAATGTGGAAAATGTTCCGTTTTCAAATGTTTTATTTTTGAACGTCAGTTCACATTTGTAGGTGGATCATCAGTGTTAGAGCTAAAATTAGCATGTTTAAAGTGATTTTCATGCTTCCAGGGGCTCGGGAAGTTAATTAAATACCATTTGGAGGCATTTAATGTTCGAGCAAAAACGGCTGATTTTCGACAAAAGAGATAACACCCCCCCA